>NW_026557774.1:0-15910 GCF_026930045.1 Uloborus diversus
GTTATAACGGTCTTCTACTGTATACACAGGTTTATTGTTATAGACAGTATAGTTATAGACAGATTTCACTGTAGGTTGTAACTTCTAATTCTTATAATTTTTTTTTCTGCTTTCAGTAATTACGGACAAAAGAAAAAGGAGCCAGGAGGCTTCTGCAGGTATGTAAATCAGCTAATTTTGTTGTAAAATAAAAAAAGCTCGTCATTTATGTGTGGCTTTATAATATCCATTTACATCCCTTTTGCTTCTCACTAATAGATATTTTGCTATAACTTTGATATACATCCCCAAAAATTACGCGCCAAATCTGGCATTCCCTACGGACTTTTTAGGGTTGCTGTTCCTTATTTTGGTGTTGCCAATTTAGGTTTTTTTCAGCTTTTAGGTTTTTGCTGTTGCCAAATTTAATATTTTCATGTATGTTGTACCATTTTTTGAGTTTTTTTAAAAGTTTTGTGGCAACAATTTTTGTGGCAACAAAGTTTTGTGTCAACAAAAACAAAAAAAGTCGCCAAATTTCCGATTTGGGGGGGGGGGGGGGGTATATCAAAGTAGTTCCGAGATTTTAATAGAAAAATGCTTATCATGCCCAATGACCTGTTTGTTTGTTGACCTATTTCTTGTTGTTCACTTACCAAGTTGGCAGCTTTGCAAAACAAATAAGATTTATCCTAAAATTGTTTATACTAGCCAGTGGCCTAACATCCCATAGACCAGAGGGATTAGGCTAGTCTCTTAAATAATCTCCCAGTCATGAAGTTAAAAAAAAAAAAAAATACAGTCGAACCTCCCATATATCAGACTTCCACATATCGAAATTTTCTATGTATCGAAATCCCAGCAAGTTTCTATGTTCATTACATAGAAAAATTGTTTCTCTATATGGAAAAAATCTCTATGTATCGATTTTTTTTCGAGACATTCGTAAATTTTTTTCCACTTTAGACTATTTTTCTCGTGAAAAATTAAAGGTAGGGGAGAAAATTATGTTCACTAAAATTTGCTACTAAATTCATAAGGATTCTAAGGTTGAGGGGTGTGTAGTTAGGTCGTTTTTTCGTTCTGGAGTTCTTAAATTCTCTCAAGTTTGTTTCAAATCTGATAACCAGTAACATTGTAAAATTAGTTTCAAGTTATCCCTTTTGTCCGTTGATTATCATTCCTAGTGTTTTTCGCTGTAATAAAAATGATTCAAGTAGATTTATTTTTTTACCTGTCTCTGAATTACATTGTGAAAAAGAAAAATCCCCTCATGTTGCAGATCAAGTTGATTGAATTGCCGAAAAATGAAGATGAATGAAGGCGCAAAAATGCATTATCTGTTATTTTTTTAAATTATTAATTTTCATTTTATCCGATGCTCGTATAAATTAGAAATCGGGTTTCATACACGAAAATTAACTATAATTTTAATGTGTTAGGGGATTTTTAGGATAAAATAAGATTGTTTCTATATATCGAAAATTCTATATATCGAATTTTTTTCCGGCAATTTGCCTACTTGGATATATGGAGGTTCGACTGTATATGTGTAAAACATTAATTTTTAATTTAAAATAAATGCATTTGAATATCCCAAAGCACTACAACCTGGGGGGGGGGGGGGGCAGTAATTTACTGTACAATGATACTCATAACGTGTAATACATTGGGTAATTGGTGTAATAGTACATTGGGGGTTTAGTGTAATGATGTTAGCTAATGGAATTTTACGTATATTCTATCTAATCATGCAGAATTCCCATTGTTAACAGTAATGAGCCATTTTCAGATGCAGTCAAACTCGCTTATAACGAGCCCTGATTTAACGAGCGAGGAAATCAGAAATACTTGGCTGAAGCAATGTTACGTCTGTAGGAGAAAAACTCGTTTTTAACGAGCAAACCCTGCTTAAAGCCAGCAATATTTTTGTGATTGGTTAAATTTCTATCGACTTCCAGCTCAGATCATCCTTTTTGGACTTTTCTTTACCATTATAAAGTCAACCAAAGTTAGCGATAAAACGTATATTGCAAGGTAAAGAAACGTTTAAAAGTTATATATGTGCGTACATGTGTATTCCTCAACAACAATAACATGAGAAAGAGACATTCGGACAATTCAAAGCGAAGTAACCAACCTTTTTGGTATATACAGTGATTAAAAAGGAAGAAGAAAAAAAAAAGCCACCATGAGGAATTTTTATGGTATTTTTCAGGAGCTCAGCTCGCAAGGTCAACTTTGAGCAATGATCAAGGTCAACTTTGTGCTCGTTATGAGCGAGTTTGACTGTAAGAGAAGATTATAAAATATTTAGCAAAATGTCTACCAACCAGTATACAAGTCTTATTGTTTTAAGCGATACTTGTTGAACCTAATGTATATCCACATTTTTTTGGAAACTCTGGCTTAAATTGATCTGGATTTCAATATCTATGGTAACTGTTAAGTTGCCAGTACAGGTTGATTAATTTCTGAACAACTTTACCTGTTTCTGACTTGTAATTCTTATTTTGTTTTATCTGTTTTCAGGCCCAGCCCCCAAGAGGCTCCGTGGGGGTTCGGAGGAGGACTTGGTTGGCAAGGACGGGGCAGGTATGTAAATGACTAAATTTTTTTAATGTGGGGGGGGGGTCAAAGGGGTTTGGACCTCCGCCTTCCTCATAGGTCACTGTTGATTGCCCACAAGGAAGGAGGGGAAGGATTAAGCCGCAAGTTGCGGCATCAAAACTTCGGGGGGATTTTTTTTAAAAATACATTTATTTAAATTCATTGATGTTTTTCATCCAAAATTATTTACAGTAACCCCTCTTTATATCGCGCTTTTTGGGAACAAAGAAAAAGTGATATATCCGAAAGCCCAATGTAACCGAGGTCATTGAAAATAGTTATACATCCAACACATGCAAGTAAATTAGCATTCACTCTTTTTGACATGATTTTCAAATGGTTTCAATATAGTTCACGAATTTACTGTCACACATATTGAAACTTATAAAAGATTAAAATTTAAGTAAGTTTTCAGCGTTGGTGTGAAATGGCAAATAAAGATTATCTTCATCAGCTGCAGCATGATAAGAGTGAGCACTCAAATACCCTCTTATTCCCAGTAGTCGATTTGCAGTAGAAAGGATGTGAAAAGTAACCAGATTGTTTAGCAGGGGCCAATCCAGGATATTTTTCTCACTACCTATTTTTGTGAAAGTATTGCATCATTCTATTTTTGTGAAAGTTTTTTTTTTTATCAGCATTGTTTTTGTGAAATTTTAGAGGCATCCTAATTTTTGTAAAAGAGAAGTAGAACTAGTGAAATTTTAGTTTGAAAAGTGTAAATGTCATCCAGTATTATTTTTAACAGGTTTTGTTTTTTGGGGAGGGGGGGGGGGGAGCTAAAAGCCTAAGAAGTACCAAAAATACCATTGTGATTTCAGCTTAATGGGCTATGTACTGTGTACAATATTGGAAATTATGAGAAAAGTGGTTCCCCAAAACATGTTAAAGGATTGAGATAATATTGCATAAATACACTTTGACGAAAAACAGCTAAAAATGAATTAAAGTACCACAAAAAGGTTGCTATTTAAGCGATTGTTCAATAATAAGTAAATTTTGTAATAATATTTAAGTAAATTTTGTTTTAAACAGAGAAACAAATTTTATATTTCAAAATGCGAATTTTTGTAACATTTTCGATGTTTTTGTGAAGCTACCTGATTTTATTACTTGATTTTTGTGAAAGTACCTATTTCAAAACAAGATTTTTGTGAAGGTACCGAAAAACGGTAGCAAAATCAGCCTATATTGGGTGGGCCCTGTTTAAAGAAAACTATTTTGCCCGCCCAGATCATTCTTCCTTTCTTTGATGCAAATCCTGACTTGTGCAACCAAGCACCAATCTTTTCTGCGCTAACAGGTAGTCAGAGAGGGCGTATGGTCTCTTCTACTTGAACCACTATGACAACTGCCTGCTGTCTCTCACTCATTGTAAAGGTCTTAGTCAAGATTTAAAGTTCAGCCAACAGTGCAGCATTGCTAGCAACAAAGCCAATAAGATGCTTGGGTTTATCAATAGATCTATTTCAAACAAATCTAAAGAAGTTCTTCTGCCCTTATATAGAAGTTTGGTAAGACCTCATTTGGAGTATGCTGTTCAGTTTTGGTCTCCTTATCTCAAGGAAGATATTAATGTATTGGAAAGGGTACAAGGCTAATAAATGGACTCTCTCATTTAGACTACGATTCCAGGGTTAGAAGGCTAAAAATGTACAGTCTCGAGCAAAGAAGAGACTGAGGGGACATGATTCAGTTGTTTAAATTTATTAACATGAAAGATGTTACAGGGCTGAAGTTTAGCACTGAAAACAGGACAAGGGGTCATTGTTTCAAAGCTATTTAAATCTCAAGCTAACACGGATGTTAGGAAAAATTATTATTTTAGCAGGGTAGTGGAACCTCGGAACAGCTTACCGGAAGAGGTGGTAATGAGCAAGGGAGTAGACAGTTTTAAGAGGGCCATTGACCTTCACTGGGGATCGTAAATTGACTAGGACCAGTCTAGCTGGGCCCAGAGCCTGTTGCTTGTTGTCACTTTTGTATTTGTATTTGTATCCATACAAAAGAAAGCGTCAAGTAGTTTCCAAGCTAGATCTTAACTGAAATATACTGCATGATGTATATACATTTTGTTCTCGGTTACACAGGAGAGATTATCTTAATCCCCCTCCCCGCATGATAGCACATAATCCACCAATAGATGAAAGTCATCATTGCTCGCCAGGGTTGGAAAACATCATAATTTCGAAAATATCCGATATTTTGATATATGTCGTATATTTTGATTTGTGTCCAATATTTAATTCAGATTAAAAGTGCCTAATTGAATATTCAGTTTTATGTCTATGCATTGTAATAACAAATTAGGAAAGTAAAGAGTGATTTGAAGACTTGAGTTTGTGCTGATTGAAAATATCGGATAGCTATCAAAATATCGGGGCATTTTCGAAACTATCGTGATGTTTTGGAACCCTGCTCTTCGTCCATGTGTTTGGTGGTCTGTTTTGAGCCCTTTCCTTTTGACTTTCAGGGCCATCTGACCCCGTCCTGAAGGTCCGCCAGAGCCAGTTGGAGGCTTATGAGTCCCGAGTCAGGGACCTCCTAGAGCAACTGGCCGCCAGGGACCAGGGTAAGTGGATCTCACGCTCGAATGTTTCATCTTCCTTCCCTTTCAGATTAACCAATAACAGTAGAGAACCGATCGTCGGGACCGGTGCTCAGTGCCGGTTGTTTATAGAGCTTAAACAGGGGTGATTGTGTTCCGGTATTTAAAAAAAAATACTTAACTTATCGCAAATTTTTTTTCACTCATACATGGTACTCTATCATCTTTACTAATAATAAAGCTGAAAGTCTGTCAGGATCTCTGTCTGTCAGGATCTCTGTCTGTCAGGATCTATGTCTGTCAGGATCTCTGTCTGTCAGGATCTATGTCTGTCTCATTTGCATTTCAAGTTCGGGACCGGTGCTCAGTGCCGGTTGTTTATAGAGCTTAAACAGGGGTGATTGTGTTCCGGTATTTAAAAAAAAATACTTAACTTATCGCAAATTTTTTTTCACTCATACATGGTACTCTATCATCTTTACTAATAATAAAGCTGAAAGTCTGTCAGGATCTCTGTCTGTCAGGATCTCTGTCTGTCAGGATCTATGTCTGTCAGGATCTCTGTCTGTCAGGATCTATGTCTGTCTCATTTGCATTTCAAGTTCGGGACCGGTGCTCAGTGCCGGTTGTTTATAGAGCTTAAACAGGGGTGATTGTGTTCCGGTATTTAAAAAAAAATACTTAACTTATCGCAAATTTTTTTTCACTCATACATGGTACTCTATCATCTTTACTAATAATAAAGCTGAAAGTCTGTCAGGATCTCTGTCTGTCAGGATCTCTGTCTGTCAGGATCTATGTCTGTCAGGATCTCTGTCTGTCAGGATCTATGTCTGTCTCATTTGCATTTCAAGTTCGGGACCGGTGCTCAGTGCCGGTTGTTTATAGAGCTTAAACAGGGGTGATTGTGTTCCGGTATTTAAAAAAAAATACTTAACTTATCGCAAATTTTTTTTCACTCATACATGGTACTCTATCATCTTTACTAATAATAAAGCTGAAAGTCTGTCAGGATCTCTGTCTGTCAGGATCTCTGTCTGTCAGGATCTATGTCTGTCAGGATCTCTGTCTGTCAGGATCTATGTCTGTCTCATTTGCATTTCAAGTTCGGGACCGGTGCTCAGTGCCGGTTGTTTATAGAGCTTAAACAGGGGTGATTGTGTTCCGGTATTTAAAAAAAAATACTTAACTTATCGCAAATTTTTTTTCACTCATACATGGTACTCTATCATCTTTACTAATAATAAAGCTGAAAGTCTGTCAGGATCTCTGTCTGTCAGGATCTCTGTCTGTCAGGATCTATGTCTGTCAGGATCTCTGTCTGTCAGGATCTATGTCTGTCTCATTTGCATTTCAAGTTCGGGACCGGTGCTCAGTGCCGGTTGTTTATAGAGCTTAAACAGGGGTGATTGTGTTCCGGTATTTAAAAAAAAATACTTAACTTATCGCAAATTTTTTTTCACTCATACATGGTACTCTATCATCTTTACTAATAATAAAGCTGAAAGTCTGTCAGGATCTCTGTCTGTCAGGATCTCTGTCTGTCAGGATCTATGTCTGTCAGGATCTCTGTCTGTCAGGATCTATGTCTGTCTCATTTGCATTTCAAGTTCGGGACCGGTGCTCAGTGCCGGTTGTTTATAGAGCTTAAACAGGGGTGATTGTGTTCCGGTATTTAAAAAAAAATACTTAACTTATCGCAAATTTTTTTTCACTCATACATGGTACTCTATCATCTTTACTAATAATAAAGCTGAAAGTCTGTCAGGATCTATGTCTGTCTCATTTGCATTTCAAATGAGCTGAAGGGAAGTCAGTACCCTAAATACTTTCAAAAATTCGATTTTTTGATTTTTGTATATTTTGAAATTCCATTTCAATACCTTTTTAATGATACAAACATCTTGAACGTGCTCATATTAGAAGTCAGTTAAAATGAGCTTTAAAAAATGTAAAACCTTTTTTGATGAGGTATGATTTTCTCCTTTAAATTGCAATATCTCGAAATGGTATTTTTTAAACTGAATGTTCCTTTTTCTCAGAAACTAAATTGTGTTAGGCTTTGAAATTTTTAACACCTATTCCATGCATTTGACTGCATATACTGATAATTTTTTTCTCATATTCGAAAATTATTTTTTTATAGAGCTGATTTTGTGTGGCAAAATTGTATTTTTTGAAACAAATTCAGTGACTTACACATTAGAATTTTTTACAAAAAAACTAAGCTTTCTTTCTGTAAAATTTTACTTCAGTATAGAGAACAGAGTCTACTTGAGGTACAGAAAAAAAATCATACTTGTATCTTTAATAGATTTCCAGAAAAAGGTACATGAACCTGTGCAAATTAACATTGACGGTATACGGGGTACTGACTATCCTTAACCGATACAGTAGAGGGCCGATCGTCCATGAAGTTCGGGACCATCCAGGGTTGCAACTCCGCAGGGAAACCTGAAGAAACAGGGAAAACACAGGGAATTCAACAATCAAAAAAAAAAAAAAAAAAACGGAAAATCCAGGGAATTTCGAAAATTTCCTTAAAAACCTGGAAAATACAGGGAATTTTTTTTTTCCTTCTGAAATTAAAGTTACAAAAATCAATTCCCAAATATATAAACTACCAAAAATTAAATAAATTGTAATAATTATAATGAGAATATTAATAAAGTTCAGAAGTAAAGTAAAATAAAAAATGGTAATTTTGCTTGAAAGTTTTTTTTTTAAATAAATATTAAAATATTTATCATAAAAATAGAATCTTGAATTTCATGATAATTTAGAGTGTATGAAATGAGTCGTCAATAATCATTGTTCTGGGTCACTTATACACTTTAAGGTCCTAGCTAAGAGAATTTTTTTTTTTTTTTTTTTGAATAAAAAGTTTAATATATTCAACCACCATGCCATTATTTCAGTTATTATGAATTGTTATTTATTTTCCCTTATTTATTTAGAAATTTGTGTTTTGTTTTTTTACCCTGTGGTGAAATTATCAAGATATTAATGTTCTTTCCCAAATAATCAGTGCTCGCTCGTTTGTAATGTTTTATTTTCATACAGGGAAAACACGGGGAATTTTTTTTCCGAAATTGAGTGGCAACCCTGCCATCGCTATCTCGGAATTTCCCGGTTTCCTGGATCTCTGAAAAGCGCTCGGTGCCGATTGTTTATAAAGCTCAAATTACCTAACTAAATAGCGATACAGACATCCCTTGTATAACTTGGTTAATTCGTTCCGTGTAGTATCAAAACTGTGTTATATAAAACTTTTTTAAAAATAGCATTTTTACTTATTTTTCACTTTAATTAATCATGTACTAGTAAAAATCATGCCAATATGTACCGTGTTATATCGAAACTGTGTTATACGAGACTTAGAAATAATTTCAATCAACGGATGTGTACCGCGTTATTTCGAAACCAAGTTTCATAAAGACAAAGTACACACTTATTATAATTACCAAACATTAATTTATTAAACAAAATGAAATTCGAGCTTTTTTAAAGATAACATTCGTGTTATATCTAAACCATGAGGTATTAAAATGAAGTATAAATACTACCATGAAGTTTCGTACCGTGTAATAATCAAAACCGTGTTATAGTAATCGAGGATCTGGTACCGTGTAATATCGAAACCATTACGTATTAAAATGAGAAGAAAACAGTTCAGAAATGCTTATAAATAACAAAATATCAAAAAGTGCTAGTGAGCCCCGAAGCAGAATACTTGACGATGTTCTGCAACGAAAAATAATTTGACCAAAATTGTTCTGAAAGTACTTCAAGCATTGTATACACAAGCAACCAACGTAACCTTTTCCCCAAATCTGGAGCCCTAAATCAAAATTGTTTCATACAGCGGGGGGTTTTCCTTCAGTTTTTAGAACTTGACTATTGCTATGCATTTCTGTGGAACCAATTCAGATTCTCCAAAAATATTTTACATGCTTTCAAAAATGCATGGAAAGAGTAAAGATACAAAATTTTATAAAAATCCTAACCTAAGTGTCAATTAAAAATTTTTTTTTATTAATTTTACATTGCATGAAAGAGAAATTAAAACAATGCTTAAAAAAAAAAAAAAAAAAAAAAAAACTAAAATCTTTACTAATATTATAAAGAGAAAGGGCGGATTTTTGTGTGTTTATATGTTCGTGGTAATCTCCGGAACCACTGCACCTATTCGAAAAATTCTTTCACTATATGAAAGGTGCTTCCTTACTGAACAACATAGGCTATAATTCGAAAAAATCCAATAAATAGTTCTTTTTTTATTCCAATTTAGGCCCAAATTTCACGTAAATTGCATATTATTGGCCTATTAAAGGGGTGAAAAATTACTTGCATACATAATAATATTTTATATCGTTGAAAAGGATAGAATTTTCCGCGTTCTAAGCAATTTGTTTCAATGCTCTAACTTTATTACGACAAGAGCAGTTTGCGTTTTAATCTCAAACTTTTTTAGGCTTAGCTGAAATTTTGGCAATACTTTCTTCATTAAATCTATCAATAAAAAGTGAAGGAATTGTCCCAGAGTTTTCTTTTTGACACCATTGGAAAAAGCGGCATTTTTTACTCCAGAAATATCTCGACCTATGGTCGGAAAAGTAACTTTCTATCTCCAAAGGAAAACAAGTTACGAGCCGTTAGAAATAAAGTTCGAAAAAATCTAATCTTTATTAAAATTACTGATGTTTTATTTCGCATTGCCATGGTTACGTCTTTTAGCTTCGCTTCATTTTAATTTCTTAAAGGTCCACAAACTTGGCACCACGGAATTTAAGCAATGGGGAAATGTTTTCGCCAATTCTGCATATTTTACGATCTACGTTATGATAATTCCCCCCAGACAATGTAGAAATTGCGGGAAGAGTTTGAAAACTAGGAGTCTCAGCAATTTTCCCAATTGTCGCCAAATTTGTGGACGCCAAAGACCAAGGGCTAATGTACTTCGGCCATGACCTTGCTGATAGTGGCAAAGGCAAACAATGGGGTTGTTTCCTTCAGTCAAAAGTAGAACTTTTATTCACTGAAATTTTTTTCAATAGAACGATTCAAACACTTGATAGTTTATTGAATTTTTTTAACTTTTCAATTTACAAGGTTTGAACAGAATAACGTCTGTCGGGTCCTCTGGTATATGTATACATATATATATTATAGCCTGATGTACTTCAAATAGTGTTTTAATGCATTGTTGTCTTATTAATGTTGGTGAACGGCTAAAAGTAAATAGAAATATTGAAATGTTTTTCAATGTTATTACTGACCCAGGCAACGCTGGGTGTGTTTGCAAGTGTTCTATATGATCCCAGGGTTCTGATAATTTTCTTTTCTCGACAGAGCTTGCCCGGCTCGGGCAGGAGAATGCCGAGCTGAGAGCGCGCCTCGACGAGCATGAGAGGTTGAGGCAACCCCCCGTTCCCGGTAAGTTGCGGCAACCCTTTGTTTTCAGTAACATCCTAACATTCTGCAGCCATGCTCTGTCCGAGGCCTTCGAGATAGGAAGGCCATCCAACTAGCAAATGACGTCATCGTTTGTCGATCCACAATGATATTGGGAAGGGAGCACTTCGATTAATATTTTGGTTAAATAAAACTATTTGGTTTATTTATTATTGTCTTCTGTTATTCAAGTAGCATTACAAGTTCTACTTTTTCATTTGAAAACATAAAAAGGAACCGATAATCATACATTAAAAAATACACTGAGCTTAATTCATAGTCTTACAAAGTATTCAAATAACTAAACACGATTTTATTTTACAATCATGTTAAAACAAAGGGATAAATAAACACAGTTTTATTTTTCATTAGAAATTGTTTTTTAACTAATCGCATTTTAAGTACTCGTATATTGTATTGAAACATTAAGTCTTAAGAAGTATTCAAATAAATAAATGAACTTTCATTTTACAATTACATCAAAACAAAAAATAATATTACTATTGTATTTGAATAAGAATTAAATGAAATTTTAAAAAATAAATAAACATTTTTACTTAAGTAAACGGGAAACAGGACTGCAATATGTTTCAAAGACATAACATCAAATTAAAGTACATAATACCAGATTATTAATGTTAACTTAGCTGAGCAAATTTATGCTTTTAAAAAGACGTGAATGCTTGGGTGCCATCCCCAAAGTAGACGGTGCCCTACCCCCTTCAATTATGAAACCTTCAAAAAAAAAAAAAAAAAAAACCAAAACATCTCCATCTCCCTTAAAATTTCAAGGGCACAGTTATTTATAACTATAGCCGTTGAAAAGCTATCATTACTATGAGACTATGATTCCGACCCCCCCCCCTTTGGTGGGCACTCTCGAAAAATTACACAGGAATTCAACTTGAAAAACGTTAATTAAAGAATGAATGATACATCATGAATACTGTATGTTGTATATCAAAAAATGCATTCAATATCTAAACAGCCTTTTTTTTGGAATTCGGCTACTTTCCCATTTTTAGCTTTATCTGCTGCTAATGATTCTTGTGTGTGTGGGGGGGGGGGCTTTAATTGTTCATCATTTTAGGCTTTTGAAAAATTATTTTAAAAAGCATTAATTGATGACAAAGTAATATTTTTCAAAAAACTTTTCATAGAATGACCATTTTACCAACTTTCTTTAATACTTAAAACCTCATATATGTTAAATTTAGATCAACATTTTGCTAAGTATGCTCTTTTAGGAAATCAATGTGACAGTTTTGTGACAGGGGGAAGGGAGGGGATAACAAGAAGTGTGACATCACGCGTTGTTTATAACAATATGCTCATGTTGAACAGCGTTACATGTAACAAGGAGGAGGGGGGGGGATTTGTTCAAAAGTTTGTAACATACTTTATAGACAGCCCTTTAATTATATTTATGTTACAGTTTCAGAGTTCCTGAAAGCTTATTAACAGAAAACCCAAGGAGTTCAAAAAATATGTAGTTCAAGACATTTTGCCCTTTTTAAGCATAAACAAACGAGCATAGAGCATTTGGCAAAAACACGTTGTGTATCCACTGCTCAAAATTAATCTTTCGCAAGCCCAGAAATTATGAATACCGTTAACTTAACCACAATGTGTGCATAAATATTATAAAACCTAAAGACAACAGTGAAAAAAAAACCATATATATATTTTTTAATTTACGCACAGAACCAGCTTGTTTGAATAACATTGCAGGGGCGTAGTTGGGGGGAAATGTTTAAGTATCGAACCCACGACCTCCGGCGTTCAAATCTAATCTTTTATCTCAGAACTACGGAAACCCATCAAGGAATGTTTTTTGATCAAAATAACACATGCTAGCGTATAAAACAATTTAATCGAAACCGAAAATATAAGATTAGTTCAGTTAAAAGCCTGTTTCAATAAACTTGTTTACATTTTTACTGAATATCAACACCAAGTTACGCTTCTGATAGCAACAAGTATATTCGCAGAAAATTTTGACATATGTATATTGTTAGTTTGGAAAATCCATTTCGAATAAATGCGTGTTCAAAGTTGAAAAAATAAAGAAATAAAAAGTTGCAAGTTAACCGTTTCAAATATTAAAGCAGTATGCTGAAATTACAAATTACAGACAAAGATATCGGAAAGGAAACTGACAATTGTTTGTGTAATGGAGGAAAACTTAAGAAATCTTAACTGCATAAAATGTAAATTTGTTTATCTGAGAAAAGAGTACTTACCTCCGAACTTTAAAATTTATTCCATGAGGCGTCCAGCTTTTTGCTTTACATGCAGGTTGTTCGGCAGCGGAACTCGCTGACTCACTTTTCACTCAGCAGACACTTAAGACTTATATTATACATATATTTTTTAATTGCCTCTACATTCCGGTACGTGGGAAGGAAGAGATAAATCCAACAGAATTGTATTCAAAAATGTGCATCCGAAGTTACATATTTCCTATTTCATCTATATCAACCAGAGCAAGCAACACTACTGGTAAACTGCACTGTTTTTAAGTTTCGCGCCAAGTTCAAAGATCGACTACTGGTGGCGTAACGAAGCGGGGGGGAGGGGAGTTGTCTGGCCTGTTATCACGTGGGTCTCGCTCTGTCTCGCCAACCCACTAATTTTCAAAATCCGGACAAATGTGGCAGAAAGGGGTTTTTGCCAAGCTAGTTTAAACTGGTTTCTACCAGTTTAAACTAGCTGGTTTAACTTAAACTGGTTAAAAACTTAACTAACTTAACCTACTTAACTTAAGGTTTAACTTAAACTGGTTAAACTGGTAACTTAAACAGCAGACTTAAACTGGTTAAAGCTGGTTTAAAACTGGTAGAAACCAGTTTAAACCAGCTTTAAACCAGTTTAAGTTGCTGACTCTGTTGGATTGAAGTGGTTTTTTTTTTTTTTTTGGACTATCTCAGGTGTCGAAGTGCTCCTATATATCCTACATTTCCCATATTTTCAAAAAAAGTATGAAAATTGTCCTATATTTTTTGAAAATGTGCTATATTTCCTATATTCCTGTTTTTTTATCCAATTTGTTTCTTTAAAACAACAGTAAATAAACTATCTGACTTCGGATTTTTCGTCGAAAGTACGCGTGCAAACGAATTTCAAATTAAAAAACGCAACTCACTAAATCCTGCAACAGGCATTTTCTCTCATTGGCTATAGCAATATGACGTCACTGTAGTGGGTGGAGTTTCGAGAACGAATTCTGAAGTTAGTTTATTAATTTTGCGTTTGGCAACAGCAGTTTGTTTTGTTTTCCAGCCTGGTTTTTTTTTTGGTTTTGTTTTCGTGGTTTTTTTTTTTTGGTTTTTGTTTTTGCATTTATATTTTTGTGTTCAGTGCATTTTCTGATCGAAATGTTCTAATAGTCTTTTTGCAATCTTTTCTTTTTGTGGAATTTCATTGAACAAAATATCTGTATATTTGTGCTACAAAGCATTGGTTATTTCCTGTTAGTTCTCAACACAAAGATGGTTTTTATTTATTTATATAAGCTATGTTTGTGACACTTCTATCCCTGCAAAACTTGTGAGTTGCTGTGTTAATTATCAATAAATTTCACTTTGTTCTTTTTTTTTTGTCTACAAAGTACACTTTTTTCAAAAATTCTTTCAACAACAGGAAAGTCATTTCAGGTGTAAGCTATAATTTTGTTTGAGTTTTTTTTTTTTAAACAAAATCATTGATAATAATAAGTAAATGATATGTATGTATTATTTCTTTTTTCATAGTGAAACTATTCATATAATGCGTCCTATATTTGTCCTGTATTTTTTGTGGAAAATGTCCCATAATGTCGATTATTTCTACCCCTGTCATTGTGTGTTTATGGTAGTTATTGAGCAATTCATTTATTATGTTACAATTTGGCGTTTTGTGAGAACATCCCCCCTCCTTCAGTTAGATAATCTATTGTAACAAAAATCAATAGAATACACATAAAGCTGAATTTAATAGTCCATATAATTGTTTCAAAAAATGTGTTTGGTAACCCCCCCCCCCCGAAACAAAAGTCTGGTTACGGCCCTGTGTCTGTGTATCTGTCTGTGGCAGTCTAGCGCCTTGACGGACGGATTTTGAGAAAAGGAATTTTTTTGACAGCAGAGTTGATCGAGAATGTTCTTAGCTAGCTTGCATCTTCCGATGACATAAATTAACGAAGATATGAAAATTTTTAATTTGGAACTACTTTGATATACCCCTCCCCCCAATTGGAAATTTGGCGACTTTTTTCAATTTTCCAAAAATTGTTGCCACCAAACTTAAAAAAAAAAACTCAAAAAATGGTAAAAAATACAAGAAAATTTTAAATTTGGCAACAGCAAAAACCTGCTAGCTGAAAAAAACTAAATTGGCAACACCAAAATAAGAAACAGCAACCCTAAAAAGTCCGTAGGGAGTGCCAGATTTGGCCCGTAATTTTTTTGGGGGGGGGGGGGCGGTGGGTGGTATATCAAAGTTATTAATCAATCACGATTGCTTATTGCTTTCATTTTTTGTGCTGTGAAAGCCATCTCCAGGTTGCATCCATGGCCTACACGCACATACATACACAACTACACACACAAACACATACACCTACACACACATACACAAACACCAACACACACACGGACACCTACACATACACAAAAACATACACACATACACACAATATAAACACACACATATGCCTACACACACATACACATACCCCCCACACACGTTCATATACACAACTACCCACACACTTATGTCAGCACACAGACACAAACACAAATGCCCCCATACTCATACCCCCTACATACAAACACACGTACCCCCCACACACAAGCACACATGCCTACATACACACACTTGTGATTGCGAAAAACATAATTTGAATTCAAGAGGTCAAAATTCAAAATTTTCTTTTTCTTTTTTACCTTTAATTTTTATTACTTGCTTCAATATGGGTTGCGTTCGACGAAACTCACCGGTCGACCGGTAAGTAACTGGTTACTAACCGAATCGTTCTATGATCAACCGGTTACCACGGCGGTTACCATTCTAAGCACGTGATTAACTAACCGGTCGCTCTTGGTCGAGCTCGGCGAACGCAACCATGAAGAGATGACTCGGTTGTCGTGGAAACTGGATTCTGACGATTTTCTCTCTCTCACACAGATGCTGATGGGGACAACGATGCCGCCTCCTCATCCTCGTCGTACGTGGACCCCCTCCTGGCTCTACGCACATGGCGGAGGGATTCCACCACCACCTCCTCCTCCTGCGCCTCCTCCCCAGCCTCCAGCGTCCCCCGCCGGAAGCGCCGCGTTG
>NW_026557774.1:15933-64090 GCF_026930045.1 Uloborus diversus
TCCCTCGGCAAAATTAAATCCATAGTGCAAGTTCGCATCAAAGAGAGCCGAGATGCCTCCATCTGGTGGAAACTGGGCGTCAAACTTACCTGTGCCATTG
Organism: Uloborus diversus; assembly: GCF_026930045.1. NCBI lineage: Eukaryota > Metazoa > Arthropoda > Arachnida > Araneae > Uloboridae > Uloborus > Uloborus diversus. Next base: position 16,034 of record NW_026557774.1, read on the forward strand.
ACATCCGCGCCCTAATGATTGGCACATGAAAGACTGGATGCCGTATTGAGGGAACGCACTAGGTCTGCTAAAGGGTAAATAGTCTTACGCAGCCCCATTAGAAAGAAAATGTTTGAAACCCTCCAAGTGGGCTTTCCTCACAAAAAATCAGTTTACATCCGACTTTCGCACAGAGGTAGAGAAGTTTTCGCTCCCCAGAGGGCGGAACGAAGAGAAATTTTCCTTAGACAAAAATCCAGTTTAGGTTGGATCCAAATTTGGCAATTCAAAACAGAACAGCAAGTCACTCAAGGCGGAGCATCGGACAACCAGGATTTCAGCCAACCTATTTGCAGTGGAGTCGATGCAATTAATTCAAGATTTGGACCATATCGCTGGAACATTGGAAAATTTATCATTGCATTTTTCAGTAAAGGCAATGGGCCTCTGGAGATAGAGATTGTCTGACTGTCGTTACATACAACCAGCCAGCAACTTTTGAACTAGATGCAAAAAATTGCCTTTACTCTGCCTTTTTAGTAGCATGTATTATTCTGCACCCAAACGTGAGGCACAGCAAGATTTCGATTGTTTTTTCTCTTGTGGCCGGACGTTCGTTGATTAGAATCTTTTATAAGGTTGTCCTCTTTTCGCGAGGACAATTGAAGGTCAGTATTTGTTTTATTTTTCTTTGTTTTTTAGAATAAATAATGTTTTTACGAGGGCAAATGTTGCATATCAGACCCTTATAAAAGATAACAATAGAAGCTTTCATCTAGTTTAAAATCATGCTTATTTTTATTCAAAGTAACTTAATTAAAATAAACATATATCATCAATAAAACGGTTTTTTTTATGACCATGTGACGATGGTCAAAAAAAAAAAAACTTACCTCGGAACCATTCCGGTCATCTCTCAGTTGTAAAAATCACTAAAGAGAGGCCGGCACACAAATTGAACAATACCGTTAACTTACAGGGATGTGCCGACTGCGCCAATCGCCGATCATGCGGCAAACTGCTCCAAAAGACCGCCAAATGGAGTTTTCTGCACCAAAACTTCAATTTTGCATTTAAAGTGGGAGTTCCTTTAGCATACTTGGCATTTGGCAGAGTATCAAAGTTTATGCATTCGGAGCTTGTTTTTACGATATTGTTGGCTTTGTCCCGATTTTTTGCGCATTTCAAAATCCGATTGCATCCGCTTTTGAAAATCTAGAACGTTTTAATTTTTTATGCGATTCTGTTCCTTTGACTCGAAAAATTATACACTGATCATTATTTTTAATCTTTGTTATCTTTTGTTTTCAGTATATGAGGACTTGTAAATTCGTCTTCTTGCCACGCTCACTCGAAAATCCAGTTGCATACAAATTGATTTAAGCGAATGCCATCTGTAAAAATTAATATTGTTCTCCAGTTTTAAATCTTGGGTCCGTTTATTATTCCGTCCGCCCCGTATTGATGACTCTGACTATTTGCATATAGTCAGAGTCATCAATTTTCTGTCCTAAGATTTTAGGACAGAAAATTGATTTCTAGTTTTTGGTTGGAGACACCTAAGATAGCAAAAATATGGGAACTAATGCTCTGGTAATGACCATCTGTAAAAATTAATATTGTTCTCCAGTTTTAAATCTTGGGTCCGTTTATTATGGGTCCGTTTATTATTCCGTCCGTCCCATATTGATGACTCTGACTATTTGCATATAGTCAGAGTCATCAATTTTCTGTCCTAAGATTTTAGGACAGAAAATTGATTTCTAGTTTTTGGTTGGAGACACTTAAGATAGCAAAAATATGGGAATTCTAATGCTCTGGTAATGAATATACAGACATTTCAAGTTTCTCAGATTCAGGCATTTGTTCCATACTCTTGGTCTGTTTTAAAATTTTCATTTACTTTTTTCTTTTGTCACATTTTTCATAATTTTTTTACGAGTGTTTAAAAATTCCTTGTCTGTGACATCTTTTCTCAAAATCATTTTTTTTTCATTGTAATTTCATTATTTTGTAATTAAATATCAAACAGTTAAAAATAAAATGTTTTAATGTTGCCTTTGCTTGCTCTTCAGCAAGTAGTTCAGTATATATAAACATATATGCCAATAAAAATAATATTAAGGTCAAATATAAATGAAAAAAATTATATACTAAAAAGAAAAAAAAGAAATCTAATAGCTCACTTGTAACTTGTTGAGGTAAAGTTTTTTAATTCAACCATTCTTTTGTGCTTTGTTTAAAAGCCTTTTTGAATATATTACATAAAAGCAAACCAATTTTAAAAACAGGCATCAAAGCACTCTAACTTAAATGTGTACTAAAGCAGTGATGTATTAAGCAAAGTAAATGTATGCACTAAATTTTAATCAAAGGAAGTTTAAGAAAAAAATAAAACAGGACAGGACTTGTCAATTGTGAAAAATATTAGACAAAAGAAATGTAATTAAGAGAGCTTCAATTGGTAGTTGTAGTTATTGTGTTTTTGCATCCTTAATCTCCTTTTTTATAGGATAATCTTGTCACACGTGTTTCTGTGTGTGAAGTACACGTAGTTGCTCTAAATTGATGCAAAATTTTAAATTTTTGCTGCTGTAAATTTGCAATTTTACTGCTCCAGGCCGCTCGAAATTTGCAATTTTACTGCTTCAAATTCCCCTTTTTTTCTGCTCCAAACTCACCATGTTCCTGCTCCCAAGATTGCTCCAAACGCGAGTTTTGATCGGCACATCCCTGCCGCTAACTGTCCCGGCTTGTCCAGAGCGGAAATTTTAACTAGTGGCTTGTTGCTTCTAAGATTCTGAAAAAAAGAGAAAAAAAGCTCTTAATTTCAGATCAGAATACTCTTCTGTTATTATTTCGAAGTTTTCCCGCATTCATCTTTAGAAAGAAAACAAGGCCAATGAGATTTCTTTCGCAGAGCAGCTCAAGAAATGATTTTCTTCTACCCTCATCTAATTACCGCTCGGACACGAAGCAAGAAGACAAGACAGAATAAAAATAGCCTGGTCTGTTTGTGGCATTGAACGTTTTATCTGATACGAGCTTAGTTGGTGATGAAATAGAACTAAAAAAATTGTGTTCCGTTCTTTGAATTTATTCCGAGCAAGGCATGAATTCAAAAAGAAGTACATAAAAGCTGTGGCTCTTACAAAGAACAAGTGCTGCTAGGCCGACTCTGCTCGTTGGTTCACAGTTTCAAGTTGTTAGACGCATTCTTTAACACTTTGATGTCTATGCCCCAGCGTCGCTCGGGCTGCCATTTTTGGTGCAGGGAACTAAGCCCGAGAGTCTCTCGGGGTCAAAATTTTCCTCTCTTAGCTATAAAAGTACGAGTTCTATATGTTTCCAACCTTTTTAGATACTATATAGGAACCTTTTATTTTCAAAAAAATAAAGTATATATATATAGAGAGAGAGATGGCAGCACCAGGCAGAAATAACTACATGAATCGTGATGGAATAGGGGTTTAAAATTCGAGTTTGTGCTTTGAAAAGTACCACACAAAAGCAAATTTTATTAAATAATGTTTATTTTCAAATTAAACCTATTTTCAGATATTTGTTCAAGATATAGGTAAGTTTTTAATTTAGTCTGGGTAAAATGTTATGGCTAAAAACGATGTTTTCCTATGCGGAACTTTTTTTTTTTTTTAAGTTTCAAACATGCGTTTTTCGACAATTTCTTACTAAATATTGATTTTTATTTCAGTCATATACTTCCTTTATTATGAAGGAAAACATCTTGAAGTGTGTAATACAATAAAAATTACTGAAGTACACATCTTCTAAGTATTTTTTTTTTTTTTTTAAATAATGCAAAGCGCCAAAAAAAACCCAGTCTGTAGGGAGATATGCGGTCGAAATAGCTCAGACCTGAAAGTGTTAAACATGAAGTTATGGCTGACAAGAACGACTGATATTTGGCATTCTTCCGAACCAATTCAGCCGTAAGGCACCGACTACAGGCCCTGTTTGGAAGTCCTTGACAGCACTTTGTTCTGCTTTTATCAAACCGATCGTGACACTGTTCGTTGCATCAAAAAAGCCGAAAACGATAGATCGTTGCAGCTCTTGAGACAAAGGAGACACAGATACTGAACTATAGGTTTAAGGACAAGTTGTTCATCTTGCTTCGAAGCTTTGACTACACACCTCAAGTGATGTTCTACTAAGACGGAAGATTTTCTTGGAACGAGAATCCGCATCTTCCTGGTTAATGTTTTTCAACTAAATATGCTGGTTTACAAAAAAAAAAGCTTTACTTTTCGGGGCACAAGAAGATTCTAAAGAAGTACATTTTCGCAATAGCACTGACGGACACAACTGGTCAAACATCGTACCAGTTAACTACGGAGGAAGGACTACATCTTGTAGAAAAATGACTTAGATTAAATGGGAAATCCACATTGACACCTGAACTAGATTAAACTAGCGGGATTAACAGTTAAAGATACACCCGAAGGTGTTAGGGCTGCTATTCTTTGAGTAATTTGACATTAACAGAAAATTGAATTTCCCATAAAAACCTCACATTGTTCACCTTCTTTCTCAGTAACTTTTGCATCGATAGCAAGCTCAAGCTTAGCTTAATGAGCTTAAGAAGCTCATTATTCGCCACTTTGAAACAGTGGATTTTATCGATTAATTGATTGCATAACACTTAAATTACTAATATTAGTTTCATTTGCCTAAAGTAACGTCTATTCTTTTAACAAACTCAACGGCACTGTATTTAAGCTTTAAGCTTATTTTTTTTTATCTTATCAGCATCCATGCTAATTGACATACAAATTGAAAACAAGTAACTCACCCAAATGTATTATTACGTTAAGTCCAATGGTAAGAAAGTGCAACAATTTACGAAAAGATCAAAAAGATGTTACTATTCAACGAATCAAACTGTCTATTATTGATGACTCGATGTCCTACTGCCTATTCTAACTATAAAATGGCTAAATGCCAGTGGCGCAGCTAGGGGGGTGTAACCCCCCCCCCCAAAAAAAAAACATTTGTTTTAACATAAATTCAAAGTCTAATACATTAGTTTATGGGTATGAAAGGGCTATTTTGATCAAAAAAAAAATCAGAAGGTATTTCTAGCTGCGCTAGTGCTAAGTGCAGTACCCTGCTGCCGATGCACCATAAAAAAATGCTAGGCAATTATCTAAAAAATAAATCAACTTCATTTCAACTATACGTGTACAATTGTAAGGGCTTCCAAAGTCCCCTTGCTAACAAAACTGTCACGAGACGACAAACATCAAAGCTGTCGAAGCTACGATACAAAAAAATAAATAACTAAAGTAAACCAACGCCTCCTAAATACTTTTCACATTTGCTTCAAAAAGTAATCCTCCGCCGGTACACTTTCAACGCTACCTGGCGGCAATACAAGGACAGCGTTGCTATGACGACGGAGCCAAACAATTCAAATCCAATTGTTTATTGGTTAATTCCAAATTTAAATTTAGAAGTTAACCAATTGCTTAACTCCGCTCTATTAATTTTTAATACCTTTGACCTTCCATAGATAAAAGTATCAAGAGTACCAAAATTTGCTTATTGGGATCATTTTGCTCTATGTTAAAAGCGAGAAAGCGACTGGCATTTAGTATTTAAGACAGGGTTGGCAAAAATCCGGGTTTTTTTTTAAAAAAGCCCATGGACCCAGGGTTTTTTGGGTTTTTTAAATAAAACCCAGAAAACCCGACTAAAGCTGGGTTTTTTTTTAAAGAACTGTGGGTTTTTTTTGTCTTTTTTCAGGGAAAATGTGGGGTACTTGTAGCATATTGTTGCGTACCTATATGGAAAAAACACAAAAATTGTCTTTGGGTAAAAAAAAGCTGGAAAATTCAGCCTTTTCTGAAAAAAAGTATAAAAGACAACGAAACCCAAGAATAATGAAGTTTAATTTTTTGTAGTTTCCATGATTACCAACAGTTAAGGCAAAGTTACTTCTCGAATGATAAAATCTATTGTTCGTTTATTCGTTTTTAATTATTACATTTTTTTAACGCATTTTATTTTATTGTATTTCATTTTGTTATGCAAAACTACTGTAGAATCTCAAGTAGTTTAAATCCTTTTTTACTGAATTCCAGCTTAATCAAGACATTGCTTTGAATTATATGTTGCCTGTTTTTTTATTTCTGTGTACAGAGTAAGAAATATTAATTTCTAAATAATATACCTTGTTTATTCGAGATTTGTGATGTGTTGGTTTGCAGAAAATAATTCACATGAAAGTCTTTTAGCTAGAGTAGTTTCCTCTGTACAATCTACAAATATTGAGAAGAACAGACGTGACAGGACTTAGTCAGGATAATTTGAGTTATTTATTGACCAGTTAAAGAAAAAAGTTAAATATATTTTCTTAAAATTTCTGAAGTGTTTTTTTAATGCCGTTAAGAGTTAAGAAATACTAAAGTTCAAAATTCATTTTTTATGTCCATTGTCTTGTCGTGAAGAACAAATAAAGAAGTTTAAATTGTGAAAGTATTGAAATCAGTGGTTGGAAGTAGCGCGCTACAAGTAGCGACGCTACTGTAGTAGCTACATTTTTTAGTAGTTTGTAGTGTAGCGCACTACTTTTCAAAAAAAGTAGTGTAGCGAGTAGTTCGATACAATTAAAAGTAGTTTGTAGCGATTTCTGGAAACTACTTTTAAATGAAATTTCAAAAAAAAAAAAAAAAAAAAAAAAGAAGAAGAAGAAAGAAACGAGGTTTCAAACGAATCTGACTGGTGCAAGTCTTACGCGAGTAAAACTTGTACTAATCAGGTCCGGAAGACTCTAAAAAATACGAGTTGACGTCAGATTGACACCATACGTTCTATCTGTTTGACGCCATTAACTTGTTTAGCATCGACATTTTCACATTTCCCCAATATTCACATCGAATGGCATAGAAAGAATAAGCGATAACTGTTAATGTAGTACCGCGTTTCATGGGCACCCATATATGGGGCAAGTGGGGGCTCAAGCCCCACCCCCCAACCTTTTAGAAATTAGAACTTCCTTGCTTTTAGTACTTTTTTTCTTCACAAAAATGTAAAAACATTTCTTCTCCAGCCATTATTAAATAAGTTATTAAAAATGTCAAATTTTAATAATTCTAATCTGTACTGAAATCAGTTTCCATGTGAACTTCTCCTGCTAAACAATGGGGAAAATATCTGCCCCCCTCCCCTAAAACTATGCAAAATGGCGCCTATGCTGCGTTTCTGTTTTCTGGCAGCTGAGAATGTGCCGTGGATGAACATTTTAGACGTCAATGAAATTATTGTGTCAATATCCACCTAGTATGGAAGCTACAGTAAATGTTATGGAAGAGGATGATATTGAACTGGCTTGGCCGGCTAACAACAAATATTACAGTGTTATAGAAATGTATGATCACGAAAATGTTTCCGTTTCTTGCAAATATGCTCTTTGAGAAAAAGCTCTCGGTATCCATGTCAGATGTCATCTACATATACGGTGGAATCTCAACTTACGCGAGGGATGCGTTCCTAGACTCCCAGCGTAGGTTGAAATTTCGCGTTGTGGAAAAGGCGGAAAAATGCGATTTTTTATGAGCATACCAATAATTTTGAAGCATTTGAAAACATCCCTCAAATGATTTTTACCCATTTCTTAATCTTCTATTACCAAATTTAAACATAGAGAACTGAAGCTTTACTGTATTTTTAAAAAAGCTATGTTATTGAATAAAAATACTGTTAGGTTGCACAAAAATCAAAAGGGAGATAATGGCATAAAATGAAACACTGCGGTACGTATAGTATGTAGCAATAAAAAAAGTGAAACACTACAATAATACTATACAGTAGATATTGTAATTATATTCGATACACATTTTAGTTGTTCAAGCATATCGAAAATCTTTACATTTCTTTAGTTATCAGAGATTTCTATTTTTCCTTCCATTTTTAAACTTTAGATGAACAGCAGCTTATGTGAAATTATGTTTCATCAACTTCATATTTAGAATGAAAAAGATGCGAGTGGTGATTTGTAAATTAACAAAGCGATGTTTCGGTTGGGGAACTTCCGCTTTCAGTGAATCGGAAGCGAAAATTTATTCACAAAACTAATATTTAGTAGGCAGTAAAGAAGGTGATACTTAAGCCCCGTGATTCCCACTCGAAAGTTTTCGTGTAACGAGGTGAGGAATTCGCGTTAGCTCCAAAATTCAGTACTCGAGAAAAGCTCGCAAAATATCCATTTCGTTTAAATAGAATCGCGCTGTCGCGCGAGTCCATTGTAGTTTAAAATTTCACATTGAAGTAAAGTATGCATTCTTAGTTATGTTTCATGTTTCAGATGTCATCATATATATACTAGCGAATGATCGAGTAACGCTCTTGACGTTATCAACTATTAAACACACGCCACGACATGATAATTTGAAAATATTCTTTGGTAATGTTTGACATGCAGGGAAATGCTGTATTTCGACAAAGAGTAATTTCAGGAGAATGAAGAAACCAAAAAGTGGTCAACAAAATTAACGCTATCTACTGGAGTTTAGAGTTAATCCACTGGAGTTACGGTTACAATTTCAACTATCAAAATATCACCAAACAGGCAATGTCTTTGTTCAAAAGTAGAAGCAACTTTTGTTTTGATTGGGTGTTGGATATATTAACATGATAAAAGTCAATTATTAAATAATGTAAGTTTTTGAGGTTATTCGGTGAAATTGAAAAAATGCTTTTATTTCATTTTATGAGTGGCGTAAGAAAGAAAATAGTGTTCTGGTCCGGACCTCTAGCTAGAAGCTCAAAAGGAATTCATTAGTTCCAGCAAAAAAAAAAAAAAGTTTCTATAAATTAACTGATATAATGAAAATTAAAGTTTTTCTCTTTTGTTTAAAAGATGTTTTTCCTCATCTAAATCAATTTTATGTACATGTATGTCTATATAAAATTTAAAACAAATTATGACTGCATCTATTTACATTTTCAAGTAGCCGAGTTGCACTTCTTGAATGAAATATTCACTGTTAGGAAAGGATTAAACATTTTAAGGTTGAATTCCTTCCATGTTTAAATCCTTTCTTGCAGCGAATATGCGTAAAAGTCGTTACAAATATTTGAATGACAAATTAGCTCAGCAAGCGAAGGAAAGAATAAATAATACTTGGTAATAAACCATGTTCAAATGGATTCAGTTTACTAACCTAAATCATTTTATGAATTTTTTCGTTCAATCCTCAAACGGTGTATAAGTGAATGCTTTTTATTGATTAACTTTTTTAAAAAATAACTAAAAAGTAGCGAAGTAGCGACTACTTTTTAAAAGTAGTTTGTAGTTGCTACATTTTGAAAAAAGTAGTTGTAGTTGTAGTAAACTACATTTATAGTAAAGTAGTTGTAGTTGTAGTTCGCTACAAAAAAAAATGTAGTTTTTCCGACCACTGATTGAAATTAATTAGTTTTTTACAAAATCTTTAAAAACCCAAAAGTGGGCAAATTAATGGGGTTTTTTAAATGGGTTTTTGGGTCCAACCCAATTGGGTCCAATTCAGTCAACCCTGATTTAAGAGGCGTTGATTAAACCGACAGTTAAGTCGATGGTGGTCGCTTTGCATAAATGAAAAGCACTCTCTTGCTCACAGGTAAATGTAAGGATTTGCATGGATATTTCCCAAAAGTGGGTGAAATAAAAAAGAAGATATCCTACTGGTCGACAAAATCTGCGCAAGTACCAGGAACACCGTTCAAGTCCTTTCGAGAGCTAAACTGAAAAACTAAAAAAGATCTACGAAATCAGGTACCAGTGTTGCCAGATTGGGGGAAATTTCCCCATTTTGGGGAAATCTGGTGCTCTCTGGGGAATTCTTGGGGAAATGGGTTTTGAGGGGAATTCTTTGGGGAAAAAATTTTTTTCTTGGGGGGAAATCATCAAATGTCATCTCAGTTGGCTCCAAATTAGAAATTTCTGAGGGAAGACAGCAAAGCCTTCTTTTGTCAGTGATGAAAAGCTTAAAATGAGCAACAATTTCAAAAAAGATTTCGGGTGGGAATCCCTCCTCTTGACGTTGTCCGTCAAACAACGGCTAAAGTCGCGTTTTTAGAATGTCATTTTCAAAAAGTTTCATAGGGAGACGGGAAAACCATCTGATTTCCCAACATTTTTGAAAATAGTTGGAAACTTATGCCTAAGATAATATAGGATAGGAAGATAGCCTAAAATTGCATTTTTGAAACTTCGGCATCGAAAAATTTCTAGAGAGCTCCCGAACGTTCCATATTTTCTTTAACGTCATCAAAGATACACTACAATTGATTTCAAGTTTGAAAATATTTCTGGAGGAAAATCCAGTCCTTGTTGGAGTTAGGAGAGGCCCTTACATCACTAGATACAGCATACATTTACGTGTTTTTCAGTTTAGTTGAAACGCTTTCCGGACAGCGCCGCTGAACCTTCCCTAATATCTTCACGTATGCAAAGATAGCCTAAAATTGCTTCTTTAAGATTTCAATTTCAGCAAATTTCCTTGAGAATTTCTAACTTCGTAACGTCACCAAAAATAGCATAACACTGATTTTAATTTAAAAAAAAATAATCTGGAGGGAGTTCAAAGCCTTTTTTCTATAAGTGTTACCAAAACTTGTTTAAAATTCAGAATTTTGGCTTAATGTGGGAGGACGCACTGGGGTCATTTTATGATCCCAAGCCTTTTGCAAATAGTAATTGCCAAAAAACTAGCCACCAGTTCATTCTTTTCCTATTAGTAGTTGAGTTTGGTCCCCCCATCTATCTTTTGGTAACAGTTTGAACGGATTTTGGGCATTTGTTCTTCATTAAAACACGTTTAGTCAGCTACTGGGGTCATAAAATGATCCCGCGCCTCCTGCCGTTTGTTTCACAGAACTCATTGGATTTGTCTAATTTTGCATCGTATAAAATCCTGTAAGTAACTGGGTGACATTGTGACTTTGTGTATAACTTCGATTTAACGATACCCGATTTAACCATTTCCTTAATACGATTCCACTGATTCGGATTTAACTGCATTGAATGTGTATGCTCCTCTTTTTAACGAAATCCTTGATTTAACGATAACTTTGTCCAGATCCTTGACAATCGTTAAATCAAAGTTATACTGTGTTTTAAATATTGCGCTATACTTTCGTGCCTGCTATGAGGTTAGGAACGATTGGGTCGGGTGCCATGGAAGTTCCGCTACGTGTTTAATTATTACTTGTATCTCAAGGCAAACAGTGATGGATTCTACAGTTTTTGTCTAATACATTGTGTGTTTTCAGTCATTTAAAAAATCGTAATATAGTATTCTGTTTTAACGCTGTACAGATATTAGGTGGAAATTTTAACAAGTGCTGCTCATTTTCACTGGAAGAAAATAGAGAAAAAATGAAAACTGTTTTACTTGTCAATGAAAGTACCACTATCAAAGATTACTAATCATTTTTTTTTAGTTACTAGTTTTCTACTTATTTACTATTGCTGTTCAAAAAAGAGATTACGGTAGTAACTGACCCCTTACCTCCTTCTCAGCATTTCATCCCATGACAATTCTCACTAGTAAGATGTGACGGTCTTTTAACTTTGTAGATGTCTTTACAAGTGTATATCGTCTTAGCTTTCAATCAAAACTTGAGTTACAACTATAAATTATAGCCGAGCATTTCACGGGCTGTTAAAAGCGAATAGAATGGATTATCTCTGAAAGAGCATAAGTCCACTTGTTAGTCTTTAGGAACCAATAAAAGATGGTTATTTAATTGAAAAATAACTAAACTCTAGACGAATTTTTTCGATATTATTACCTCACCTAAATTATGTTTAATTTCGTCGCTGACATTAATAATTTTTTTTTTTTTAAATCGACTTATGCCTGAAAGTATAGTTTGAAGTGATGAAAAAGTAAATCAAGTAAAACAGATTTGTTTCAATCTTATTCATGACATTTAAAAATAATATAACAGATTGAAGAAAATGATTACTGAATTCCGAATGCTTTAAATCATTATTTACGAAGTGAATACTTCTTGTATTTTTATCTTTCAAAAAACGAGTCTTTGTAAAATAATACAGTTTGATAGATAAAGAAAAAAATACAAAAAAAACTTAACAAACTGAGATTTTTTTAACCTATATATCTGTACATCAAGGGGATATAACACTGTCCATTTTTTCCCAGAATGACAGATTCAAGGTCGGCTTTTCTCACATTTCCTAGACGTATAAAGCACTGTCCAAAATCAGTAATTTAAAAAAAAAAAAATGTTTATAACGTATATTAAAAGAACATGAAGGCCATTTTCACTTAAGGGGATAAAACACCACGTGGTAAAGTTATGAAAATGAACATAGTGTTGTATCCCTAAGATGTACAGATAAAAAACTATTCATATTCCTCAAAAAGACATCCTCCATTGAAATGTTTTTATCCTGCTCTTGTCTGGTTTTACCAAGTTCGATGTACATATTAATATGATTATGGTCGAAATTGCATTGAATATACAATCTTGATATTGGTTATTTCCTCCTACATTACATTTTTTTTTTGCTCAGTATTGCCAACAAACTCCACTTTGGGAGCACGAAGAAAGTCAAAAAAATAACTAGTCTGAAACCTTCCCTTGTTGTTCTGTAGACTATTTAAATTTTTATGAATGTTGTGAATTGAAAACATTTGTCATCCCCATAGAAGCGTTTCTCCAAAATCTCAATTTGACAGAAAGAATAAAGATACCAGGGTGGTGCAAATGGCACCCCTGCAAGTCGCGAAGTGCAAGAGGGGGAATATGAGGTATGAGGGCGCAAGCTCTGTAAAAGTAACACTGTATTATAAATGAAATGAAATAAAACAAAACTTATGGGGTGGGGAGACGCACTTGAAAATCTAAGAGAGGGGGGGGGGCACCGAAGTGTATGTACGCTACAGGAAGGCAACTATTTTAGCAGTTACATTCATTTCAACAGATGTAACAGTGAACCTTGAGCCTATTTCAGAATTTCACTCATAAGAAATGGGATTTGACATGGCAATGACCTGTCATTCCTGAATCTGTTTATTATTCAATTTTACTGTCCCAAAAGGACGGTCGCAAATAACAAACAAATGTCCTCTGAGAGAGAAATCATGAGCAATCTCGTGAAATTTCTTTAGTTTTATTACCAGAAAAAGTCTGAAAACAGTTTTTTCTTATTTTGACCAGCATTTACGTCACTGAAAGCGTGCGGGTTTTTCTAAACAGTTCGTAGAGTGATGTTAATAAAATTCATACGAAATTATCACGGACATCAAATTGCAATCCGAAACTTCTTTGCTTCACCTCGACCCAAGGCCCGTGATTTCGAAATCTTCCGGGGGGGGGGGGGATGGTGTGCAAAAGGGTGGGTCGATTTTAACTTTTTTTAAATCGAAATCGCCTGTGGTGCGAAAAGTAGTGTATTGGCATCAAATAATTGTTATACATATTTTTTAGGAATAAAAATAGATTTAGATCCCTCGCAAGCCCCTTAAAGTTTCACCAGATATGTAAAAATTGACATTTTAAAAAGTTTAAAAAAAATTTCTTATGTAAAATTTTTTTAATCGCTTGTGGTGGGAAAATTTGTGCATTGACAAATTAATGTTCGTTAAAAAAGTGTTTTGGTAATTAAAATATATTTAGCCCCCGACATGTCCCTGTAGTTTCGAAAATTATGTAAAAATTAATTTTTTAATAAAATTTCTATGTGTTAGTAAACAATCTACCTTTTTACTAAGTTAATATTTAGTAGAATATCATGCAATATCAACAACAGCTTTAAACGTCTGTCACTAGATTTCATTGTTTTTTATTTCTTTTTTTTTGTGCAATTTTTTAAAGTGTTGAACCGTTCTTTGAGCCTTACTGTTTCTAGTACGCTTTTCGTTTCAATGCTGGATTTTCGCAATCTATCCTCCAGATTTCTCTAAGTATGTTAAGTTAAAATCTGGCTATTGAGGATATTTCTAAGCTTAAAGACAATTTTTGAGAAACCATACGCAAACGTTGAAGACCGTGTGCTTCTTATCGTTATCTTGATGAAAAAAACAAAGTTGTTTCCGATTGCCTAATTTCGGGGCTAATAGCTTAAAATTGTTTTTTTTTTTAAATATTTAAATGAACAGCATGATTAATCATTTCATTAAAAATTTCAAACTACTAAGTCCTAATGCTGATATGCACCCTCACACAAAAACACCTTCATCGTCTGATTAACTGATCCAACTAAGTTCTTAGGATTAAATGTATCCTCCTATTTACAATTTTACAACAATTTAACCAAACATGCTGAACTTATTTTCATCTGTAGATAAGACGTTATTCCAAAATGTTTTGAGCTTATTTATCATTGATTTTGCGACGGAAAGCGTAAGCTTTGTTCTCGCACGAACAAGAAAATTTCTGTGGGAAGAGGTCCCATTCAATTCCGCTGATCAGGGAACTTAGAGAGCAATTTGAAGTAAAAATTAAACGTAAAATTTTTCATTAAACTTTCCGGAAACTTCTACGGCACTCAAATGTGTATTTTTCACAAATTTTTGAATTGTAAATATCAGATTACGTTTTGTTAACTTTGTCGGTTGACCTTTTCTTGCCTTATTTTCAATCTGATTCTTTTCTTTAAAATATTTTATCAAGCACTATGCTATAGAATGGTATAAATTAACTAATTTAGAGATATTTCAAACCAATTTGACGATACTGTGAGGAAACAAAAATCAAAGTTCGAATAGTGTTCTTTGTTTTTTACGAATACCAGCCATATAAAAATAATTAGCAGAATATTAGGGAATAAATAAACAAAAAATTAAAGACAAATGACTTTACAGTGTCATCAGAGTGCAAAAATATTAAAAAACGACACATAATTTTTATCATGAATTTATTCGAAAATATTTCAGTGTACGATAACTTTTGTGGCGTATCATTTATGTCGCTTTCTTTTTTTGAAAAATTTCAAAAATAAAATCAGGCAATACTTTGAAAAAACTACAGGGCAATTTTTTTTTAGAATGGCATAAAATGAAGTGAACAAAAAATGGTCATAATATTAGAGTTCAATTTCGCGTTATTTTGGTTTTACGACAACATTTCTAGGTGTACGATCACTTTTGAGAGCCACTGTATTTGTCGAAATATCAAAGGTCTGACCGGGGGTCTAAAAATGTTTTAATTACCAAACATTTTTTACACGAATATTAGATGCCAATGCACAACTCTTCCCACCACAAACCATTTTAAAAAAATTACTCTTTTAAAATGTCAATTTTTACATATTTGGCGAAACTTCAAAGGGCTGGCGGGAAATCTAAATATCTTTTGATTTCTAAAAAAAAAAAATTATACGAAAATTTGATGCCAATACACAATTTTTCCTACTACAGGCGATTTCGATTTTCAAAAAATGTTAAAAAGGACCCCACCCTACTGTGTAACCAAGGCAAACTTTATCGAAAAGCAGTAAACTACATGCCCACTCATATGAAAACAATTAAGTTTCCAACGCCGGGGGGGGGGGGGGCGATCCACCCTGCCACCCAGACCCCTTAAATGAAGGACCTCCTGATACCGTAATAATACTCGATTGAAGTTGTTAGTTGTTTTTACTTCGATATGCAGAAAAATCTGGTATTTTTTACCATCTTGCATTATTCATATCGTGTCTATTCTTTCATTCACGTTGAGAACAAAAACGGCATCAGTCCGTTTTCTGCACTGAGCAAAATTTAGGCACCTAAATAAAGCGTTTTGTTTAACAAGGATTTCCCTTCCACACAAATCGGTTTTCTCTGCATAAAAATATTTTAAACCCCAGTGAACTCCATTTCGCGAAAAATGACTCATGCCGTAAATCGATTCAGTTCTAGTAATTATATTAAAAATAACCCCTTATTTTTTTTCCTGTTTTGTACATTTTGGTGCTTTAGTGGTCAATTACTGATTGATCACCCTACTGCCATGGGCAAGTAACTGCAATTAAAAAAAATATATATATTTTTTTTTTTCATCAATTGTACTCTAGCTTTATTGTAAATGCTTGCGTACTTATTTTCCGGAGAATGAAAAGCGCGGAAAAAGTCTAATTTCAACGTTTACCCATTGTAAGTATTCAATCCAAAGCGCTTTTCTTCAAATATCTCGAAACCTCATTTCTGCAGATGCTGCCGCTTTCGTGCCCACGGCAGAATCTTATTCTCCATTAGTCAGCTAATTACAATGGACTTCACTTGATATTCTTCTTGTTCCAGTAACGAAACCATCTTTTATAGACACAATTTTCTAGAATTTAAAGTATTTTCTTATTTGAGAAGAAAAATTCCAGAAATTGCGCAACACTTACTTGAGCAGGTAAACAGCAGTATCGATAATTCGTTTTCGCAATTTTTCATCTATTTTCCTATAGGTTTATTGAACTAACTTGCTTTTTTTACTTTCCACTGAAACAAAAAGCATGAGCAAAGAGTCAAGTTGTTAACATTTCACTCGTTAGGGAATCAAAAGTAAGTTACTTCAAATATCTCACTCATTTGCGATGATACCGTCTTTTACCTTCCCACCGAAGTAACAGTATAATTGGCATGGTTTAACTTTCCTTCCTTTCTTTGCGAGAAATCACGCATCACAGGTGTGAATTTTATGACTCTTGGGTCTGAAACAGATTCGTTGTTTTCAAGTTGATTCAATAAGCATTTCATGAATGTAATTTGGTTAAAACTTTTTATTTGAGAAACAGAAAAAAAATGAAGCAGAGTATTTCAATATATTTCGTGGGGAAGTGTCGCATTCATAAATGATGCATTCAGTTCAAGACGGGGTAAATTCAAAGTGGAATTGATCAACTATTAACTTCAGTTTCAAATGCCTCGTATATTATTATTTGTTCTTAGTGCCACAGCCTGAATCACCTCACTTTCCTTTTTCAATCAAATTTTGCTACCTTACCTCCAGCATATTTCCTCTTGCGTGTTATTCAGTTTTTATAAATATCGGATACTAAATCATCATAACTATAAACCTGATACACTTCATCATTTTGTATAGAACCGTTTCCTTTTAAAAACATCTCATTTAATAAAATTTAACTCACTTTTGAAAATAATTCATTGAACCCTCGATATCTTAAAATGGCACCATCATAAAATTCAATCAAAACTGTTCAACGAAGGTATAATTACTCCAAATTCATTACATTTATTTTTATTCCGCGTATAATGCAAGATTTTGTCCACTTGCGAATAAGGTTTGTTTTTACAGCAGAGTTGTCAAAGTCTGCTTTAATTCTTCCTCGACACATTTTTGGTTTTCTAAGTCATTCTAACTCTAAATCCTTGTTTCGAATCCTAATACGGGTGAATATACGGTGTTTGAATTCCAATGGCGTATAGAAACTTTTGAGGTAAAACTAATAGAATTATTGTTATCGTATGCATAATTAATAAAGGATATTGTATTTTGTTTGGCCCACGTAGTCAATACTCTCTAACTGTTTCATTTAAGCATTAAAATCTGAAAATAGTTATTGGTGTATATTCCTATAGCTGCCTTTTTTCCACGTTTTATAGAAACACGTTCAACGTTCCTTTTTAAACAAACTAACTCGATGGGTTTTACCATAGTCATAAGCCTGAATAAATATCAAAACATATTTTACCAAAAAACATCGTAAAAATATTTATCTACATACAAAAAAAAAAAAAAAATATTTTCCCGTCACATAATTATGTTACCCTCACTTGGCGAGATTCAAGGAATCGAATGTAGCATTAGAATTTCTAAAAGATGTCTTTGACCGCGAATAACCAGCGTAATGCAGACTAAAGTTAAAAGTAAGCTAATGGGGTTGAGCGAAATTCCAATAATATTGCATCCATTCTCTTTGCACTACTACAACACGTGCTTGTGCCAATCGCTTCAGAATTTACCCTGGTAAGTACATGTTTTTAACTTTTAACGTTACCTAAATGTACGTTTGTACAATGATTATTGAGTGTAGACACTACGGATAACATTTAAGTTCTGGTAAAAAGAACTTCTTTTTGTATATTTTGTGTGAATTCGCGAGTTCCCTGGCCTCGCGCTTCTTGACAATTTTAAATTCAATAATGCCGCTCCTTGAACGCACATTTTCCCCCTGTACCTGTAAAGCTCAAAAATCTTCAAACATCATCTGAACTTCGTATTTGCAAATGAAAAACTATTTACAGTTAGTAAAACAATGAATGTTAAACTAAACAGAAAATTTTTCTTGGGGAACGCAAAAAAAATAATTTACCGTATATTCACCCATACAACGAATCGCATTTTCTCTTTTTGGAGTTGAACCGCATTTTAAGGCGAGCATTCGGCTGACTTTTGCGCGTCTAGATCACCCTCCCCCGTATCTGCACTGTGAGACATATGTGGAGTTGATCCTTGTTTCTATGAAAATGATGAATTACATTTACTTAATTCAGTAAAGCGTTCATTTTGTTTATCAGTGAATTCACCATTGTGTGAAACCATTGTTACTTTCCCTAAATTTCCATCTGTGTTGCTCTCGTAAATGTTCCAGTTTTAACCACAAAATCTGGTTTCAAATCGAATTTCCGCATAAAATCCGCACGTAAAATGCTAGATGCTTGCATGTTTCTTATAATTAAAAAAATGCGACGTTATTTTAACTCCCGTTATTTCCACTTCCAATGTTTTTCGACTTTCAAATTTACATGCAATTCCACTTTCCATCTAGGGATACCTACTTACGCGACTTAAACTTTATTTATTTGCTATATTGTGCTCGAGATTTAAAAAAATATTTTTCGGTACCTGTAACTGCGATATGAGTTAGTGAGAAGCGAAGGGATGCAAGTGGACCATTTTAAGTTTCGAGTAAAACGCGTTTCGAGATCAGAATCTAGGTAGACTTCATTGATTTTTTTTCTTAATCATGCTATACAGCAGCACCTACCAGGGCTACTAGTACAATCTCTTGTTCCAAGACAGAGGTTTACCTACTATTTGCACTGGTCATCTCAAAATTTCTAATTTTTCCACTTGCATCCCTTTGCTTCTCACTGCCTCATATAATGTACAAATACACTATTAAATTTCAGTAAAAATTTTGACATCTGAATTTGCTTTAGAACTTTTTTAATTTTGTATTTTCTTCAGGGTCAGTTTTACACGCACTCTAGTTACGTGATCGTTTTCAAGTCCTTGACCAATTCCTAAGAGGATTTTTTTTTAAAAAAAGACATTGTTTTTGTTTTATATCTGCCCTTACCGAAGAGAATACTGATTTGAAACAGATTCGCCTTGAAGGAGTTCAACTGTCGCATTTTTGGATTCGGTTCAATTTAACTCGTTTCAAATCCTTGCATTTTACCCGACCATTTCTTTTTACGCTATTCAAACCAAACTCATTCATCCTATTACTTTTTAAATGGCATCGTCCAGTTGTAGTTAAATTGCAATACTTTTATACCAAGTAATTTGAAATTCTCAACGCAATCTGTAGTTTAAAAAAATTTCTTCTGCGTTTCGAATTCACCTGCTCAGTTTGCTTTCTGTATAGATAGATAGATAGTCATGCAATGCGGTTTAGGTCTTTGTACTATTATTTCAAGCAGTGTTAATTTTTTGAATTTTAACATTCAACATTTTATAATTTTCGATTTTTTGAATGCAAAATTTTGCGCGAACTTTCGTTGAAATTTCGCAGTGTGCTACTATAAAACAGAGCATTTTTCTTTTCTTTTTTCTTTTTTCTTTCTTTTTTTTTTCTTGGAATCTTGAAACTATTATAATAAATCAGTCATCAATTCATCGTGTTTCCGCTGCCGATCTCGCAACCAATTCGTACTTGTCTTTAGCGCACCCCATTAATGCATATCGTAATAGTAAATTACGGTAGGTAGTCTACGAAATTCACAAACAACCACTATTAGTAAAATCATTGTATTAAAAACAATCTTCTAAACCATCGGCTCCAAAGACTTTCGCGAAACTCAAAAGGTTCGCGAGAGGTACAATGAGGATTCGGGACGATAATACTGTACTGGAGGAACGGGGGGTGGGGGATTGGAAGGCGGCTTCAAGCGAATTTTGTTCATCATTTATTCTTGTGTGTCTCGCACATTCGATACTCTTAGCAAAAAAATGCTAGCATACTTGCTGACACGATTTACATTTTATGAATTAAGAATCATCTTTATCTCTTTCTTTGAAAATGATACCACTGAAGCCCTGGCGAAACAGCTCCACTTTTGAATTTGAAAACAATGTTTTCAAACAAAAGTAAATGAAAGCTTTGGTTTTTTCGCAGCTTTTTATAGGGAACATTGACTAAACTTGATGAAAATATTACATAGAGAATATGAGAGCGTCTCAACTATCTTCCAATAATTTTTGATGTTTATTATACTTACTGTTTAAGTGTAACGAATATTTATTGCACGTCTCTGTGTTTTCGGATCACCACAAGACTTGCGATTGCTTTGTTTGTTGCTATAACTTTTACACCACAAAGATTACAATTTACTTCGAGCTTCTTTGTTGGAAAAAAAGGAAGGAAAAACAAGGTAGTAAAGAAGCAAAAAAAAAAAAAAAAAGAAAAGAAAATTGGGCGGAGTTAAAACCATCCAACTTAATTTGCACTCTATGTAAATAAGAAATTCATGAAGTTTTTGCAGAAAATTTCTCTTTCAGTAAGTAAGGTTAAAGTTATTTGTTTTGGTAAAAATTATTTTTGTGCAATAATTAGTTAACTATAGGCGTTTCTGCTATTTTTACCCGACTCCACCAGCAATTTTTGTCACATGCCACTCGTTTGCACGCTATTTATGGGTTTTCAATACGCTGGAGTTGTCACTTTTCATTAGTCAATCGCTCCTGTTACACATTGTCACGATTTCATGTACCCTCATCTCCCTCAAAGCGTGACATCATTTGTGGAACGTCCCTTATTACCTGTCACTAGCGCGGCCAGAAATATCATCTGGAAGGTTATTTGATGAAAAATACCTTCTGGAGGGGGTTATTTGAGGAAAATTACCTTCTGGAGGGGTTTTTTTGATGAAAATTACCTTCCGGAGGGGTTTTTTTTGATCAAAAAAACCTTCTGGAGGTGGTTTTTTGATGAAAAATACCTTTTGAAGCTGATTTTTTTTTTGATAAAAAATAACTTCTGAAGGGTTTTTCTTGATCAAAAGAGCCCTTTCATATGCTACTGTATTCGAATTTGCATTTATGTCAAAACCAATGACTCTGGGGGATGGTGTTTTCACCACCAGCACCCCCCCTCCCCATCTTTGCTACGGCACTGTATACCTGTCATCTCTAAATCCCTTTTACTCGGAAAATTCGCGGAAATACTTGTACGGGCGTATCGACATGTTATCTTCGAGAAAGTGACAGTCGTTATCGGTTGCGTAATAATGCTCACGGTTCGCGAGCAATTAAATTAGTTAGGTTCCAAGAAAGTGGCGGATCCGTATAATGAAATTTCACATTTCGCGTCCCCGTGACAGTCATCCCGAGCTTCGAAAGATGCTTTTCTGCTATGAGACGATTAAACACACTAAGAGATCATATTTCCATCAAAATTTAATGTTCCAAGTCTAATTGTTCGCGAGCAATTAAATTAGTTAGGTTCCAAGAAAGTGGCGGATCCGTATAATGAAATTTCACATTTCGCTTCCCCGAGACAGTCATCCCGAGCTTCGAAAGATGCTTTTCTGCTATGAGACGATTAAACACACTAAGAGATCATATTTCCATCAAAATTTAATGTTCCAAGTACAATTGTTCGCGGGCAATTAAATTACTTAGGTTCCAAGAAAGTGGCGGTACTGCATAATGAAATTTCACATTTCGCGTCCCCGTGACAGTGATCCCGAGTTTCATGGCCCATCGTTTTCGCTTAATCGACGTAGATTGTAGTCAGGACAATAACATTATTTTTCTCTCGGTTTTTTTAAAATTTTTTTTAAAGGTTTGCTAAAAGAAAATGTTTGCGTGTGTGTGAATGTAGTTATTTCCCTTTTCTAAAACTTCTTAGAATAAAGCTAATATTTCGCAACCTTTTTGCTTCCTTTTACAAAAAAGGAAGTACTGTATTCGCAAAAAAAATTTCACTCAAAAATCGGCCTTAATTTTCATTTTGCTAACCCCCGAATGAATGAGTTCTATTTTTCGCCCTGACCACACGTGAATGTATGCCTACACTGTTAAAACTACAGGTTGCATTTGGCACTTTTTAAAGGGTGAAAAGCTTGTTCACCAGCGGCACTCTTTACGGTGCCGAAATAGCACCCTTAACACGGGCGAAAAACCGGTACCCTTCACCCAGCGTGCACCGGGGTGAAAAACGGAACCCTATGGCAGAAAGTTGGCACCCTCTGTTTCCTGTTGCTGAGCCCCCCCCCCCCCCGGTTTTGTGTGCATTCCCGTAAACAATTGTATACATCATTATTTATTATTTTGAGTTATAAAAAACTAAGTCTTGGTACATTTTCCACATTGAATAGTTCTGAAAATGATTAAAACTTGTACTTGAAGGCATTTGATCATATTTCAACTTTCGAACATAGTTCATGACTTAAATTTGTCTGCCGTAAACTAATTTTTGTACATCCACTTGGATTGCTCAGTAATTTTAATATGTTATTGACATTTACTGCAGCACGATCGTACCGAAAATGAAGAGCGTAGGTACTATTTGTAAATCATTTACACGAACAATAAATATTCAATTATATTGCAATCATGGAAAAATAAAATTGTTTCATCACGTTCGAAATTTTAATCAAGAACACCATATTAGTACGTACGTATATATGATTCGACATTTGAATATCCGTATAGAATATAAAAGAGCACAAGTCTTTCGATAAATTAAAAGCCAAAACAAATTCTAACGAGTTATTCATTCTTACTATTACTAGAGTGACGAAAAAAGCTCAGTCATTCGCTTTAAGCAATAACGCCGAGGAAAGCTAGTTAACTTAAACACGAGATAATAAATCAAAAAAAATCGAGACCGGAGAAGAAATCCCCCCCCCCTTTTCTCAATCCGCTTTCTTCCTTTTTTTTTCGTGCTTTTATGTTTTTGTTATTTGCATAATCGTAATTAGAGTTTCCGTTCACTTGCTGAGAGCATGACATTGCTAACAATAAATCTCTTAGTTAAAAATCCACAAGATTGTTGACAATACAAGCAAGTAAAACCACATAGTCAAAATTAATAGTTGAAATAACTTTTCAAATATCATCTAATTTAAGCGTTTTGATTATTTGAAATGTTACTTATCCGGTGCTGATAGCTATTTTTAGGTAAAATTTATGCATGATAGAAATAGCAAATGTACATAACGGCTAACTGAAGAATCAACGTACCTTTGAAACAAATTAAAATGTGTTCGAAAGCCTTAAAAGCTACACTATGATCAAATGCCTGTACTTACGCGAAACTTTGAAGAGTAAATCGCAGAAACTTACGAGTTTTAATCCAATTTCATACATTATTCAATGGGAAAGTGCATGTTGCGTAGTAATTCTTGCGTCCGCCATTGATTGTGGTTGAATGACGTCAGAGCGGAGAGCACATGCGCCAGCGTTTCACCCATGCATTTAGGAGGTCCGTTTTCACATTTATTAGCGTCATACACCTTGATCACATTTCCTAGCCTCTGTTGCACCCTGAGGCAACGTGTTTTCACCCCAGGGAGCCAAATAGTTAGTCAAAGGTACCCGTAGTTTTGACAGTGTAGGAACTCACAGACACCTGAAATATCCGTTTTGCCGATCCCCGAGTCAATTACAACGAGATTTCTCGTGACGTCTGTATGTACGCTCTGAACATGCACGTTATATCCGGAGAGTGGCGCAAAGCCGAAGATCGGCGATTTCCCTCCTAGTAAACCTGGCGTGTAATCCTCACTATCATGCTCGCTGCGTAAATTTTCCATGTTTCTGAACAACTGGGAAGGTTATGTTTTTGTTTGAAGATCACACCGTAACAAAAGTATTTTTCAAAGATTAGCGATCTTGCGTTTCCCTCTCCAGCGGGACTACAAATTCGAAGCAACTGCTTTCAACTAGATTTAACTATCTCGCGGAAGGCGACAAAAACATTTATTTATGAATTTCAACTTCCCCGCCAAAAAAAAAAAAAAAAAAAAAAGTGGAAAGTGGTTCTAAGGTTTGTTTTTGTGAGAAATAGACTCTCAGTGTGTCCAGTTCTTATTTTTATACTTTTCACGCAGTTTTAGAAGTATTATATCTTGTTTGTAGTGATGAGACGTCGGAAAGAAATATGGATTTCAAGGTATAATTCTTTTGTATTCAAATCTATGTACAAAATGATGTACAGACACAAAAAATAAACAGACACTATTCATGGAATCTCTGAAAAAGAAAGTGGTACATTTTCATGATTTTAGATTTTATAACTGAAACATATGCATATTCAAAATTAATATTCCGTACCACGTGCTTTTCATCCGTTTCTACATGTGATAACAGCGACAAATTCCATTTATAACTTATAGCAGAAATAAAGGAAATCACACCCAGAACACAATGGGGAAACGAACCCACGACCTCCGGCGATACACGCAGGCAAGCACGACCACTCGGCTACAAATGCCCTGATTCTCGATATTCTGCAACGATAGGTTTATTTAAAACATTTTATCGCCCGGATATACGAGGAGGGACCCAAAAGAAACCGGACTAATGGTGCAATGCCAATTCTGGATGTAGGAGAGTGTTCTCCAGTTAGATGACTAGATGTTTCTACATGTGATAACAGCGACAAATTCCATTTATAACTTATAGCAGCAATGAAGGAAATCACACCCAGAGCACCATGGGGAAACGAACCCACGACCGCTCGGCTACAAATGCCCTTACAATTCATGTTTCTGAATATTCTGCAACGATAGGTATTCAATTTAAAACAATTTATCGCCCGGATATGTGATGAAGTCAGACAAAACATTGCTGGCATGAAAAAGAATGTTAAACCAACAAAAAAGCAAATGAAGACTTCAAGAAACACCATATTTCTAGCATATTGTCCGTTTTTCATGAGAAGGCACTTCGCCACACCTCCTGGGAAGCAGATTTCCATTTTACGCGGGGATGATCGGTACGCAATCCACGCGCTTCTAAAGGAGACAACCAGAAAGCCTTATTTTGTGCGTGCATTTTAATGTGCAAAAAAAGTCCTTTACAACACTTGCTTCACTTTTCTGTTATCATTTTAGTTATTCTTACATTTTACAAACTGCTGCTTTTACAACAAAATGCTATGATCCGAAATAGCTTCTGCCGAAAAAGGCGAAATAGAATCATCGGATACCACATGACGAGGAAGAAGTCAAGTGCCTTCATGCTACAGAAAAATGACGCATATAATCACAAAAGTAACGAAATATATAATTTTACGAATCACAAGTATCACTTTTAAGTTGATGACTGTCATCCTTCACACGAAAGTTCAGGAAAAATCAGTAAGTCTAATTTCATAAAAAAATCAAGACATTTTCAAAATCAAAAAAAGCTCTAAAAGTCACGACAATCGTAATAAAATCAGGACAGCTGGGTTTCCTACTAAATTCTAAGTATTAGTGAGGAGGGACTTTCAAACGCATGTCTCAAATTAATTCTGCGCAATTGCGCGAAGTGATTTGAAATGACGATATCCGTAAATACCTCGCCAATTTTATAGTTCCTCAGTCGTGGATGCTGCTTAGCATTTGACGTGCGAATCTTCAAGATTTTCTTTTCGGTATGTAGTTTTCTTATGATAGATAGAAATGTTTAATGTTTGAAAATGTATGAATAATTAATAATTTAATTTTAAAAACACAGTAATCTCCTAAAACAAAAATACATTGCCCGCCACTTGTTAAAACCACATTTGTTCTGGGCAGGATAGCGGAGTCAGAAGAAAAATGGCTGACTTCGACACCTGGATTTTAAAACACCAGATTCCGACTCCGGCTATTTTATATATTTCATTTTTTTTCATGTTACGTTATATTAAACGTTTTCCTATTGAAAATAGGAACCGGTACATTTGTTTATCCGTGGACATTTCAATTTATTCGATGTTAAAACTTCATCTATCCATGTGGGTTACAACCTATTCAGCGATTGTTGATTTTTATCTTCCTTTTTCAATATTTTGTAAATCATTCATTTATGAGAAATAAGCCGTTTTTTTCTGTAGGTACTAATAGTTAGATGACAATGTGTGTATTAGTAGTACTATTTTTTAAGTATAGGTAAGCATTCCTTCGTTTTTTAACAGTATCACTCATTCACGGTTGTTACGAATAACGGCTAATACAAACTAATTCGTGGGTCTTTAACATTTCATATTGGTGAATTTCTGTGATGGATTCTACAGTTTTTGTCAAATACATTGTGTGTTTTCAGTCATTTAAAAAGTCGAAATATAGTATTCTGTTTTAACGCTGTACAGATATTAGGTGGAAATTTTAACAAGTGCTGCTCATTTTCACTGGAAGAAAATAGAGAAAAAATGAAAATTGTTTTACTTGTCAATAAAAGTACCACTATCAAAGATTACTAATCATGTTTTTAGTTACTAGTTTTCTACTTATTTACTGTTGCTGTTCAAAAAAGAGATTACGGTAGTAACTGACCCCTTACCTCCTTCTCAGCATTTCATCCCATGACAATTCTCACTAGTAAGATGAGACGGTCTTCTAAATTTGTAGATGTCTTTAAGTGTATATCGTCTTAGCTTTCAATCAAAACTTGAGTTATAACTATAAATTATAGCCGAGCATTTCACGGGCTGTTAAAAGCGAGTCGAATCGATTATCTCTGAAAGAGCATAAGTCCACTTGTTAAACTCTTCAGGAATCAATAAAAGATGGTTATTAATTTGAAAAATAACTAAACTCTAGACGAATTTTTGTGATATTATTACCTCACCTAAATTATGTTTAATTTCGTCGCTGACATTAATAATTTTTTTTCTAAATCGACTTATGCCTGAAAGTATAGTTTGAAGTGATGAAAAAGTAAATCAAGTAAAACAGATTTGTTTCAATCTTATTCATGACATTTAAAAATAATATAACAGATTGAAGAAAATGATTACTGAATTCCGAATGCTTTAAATCATTATTTACGAAGTGAATACTTCTTGTATTTTTATCTTTCTAAAAACGAGTCTTTGTAAAATAATACAGTTTGATAGATAAAGAAAAAAAAATACAAAAATACTTAACAAACAGATTTTTTTAAACTTTATATTTGTGCATCAGAGGGATATAAACACTGTCCATTTTTTCCCAAAATGATAGAGTTAAAATCGGCTTTTCTCACATTTCCTAGACGTATAAAGCACTGTCCAAAATCTGTAATTTAAAAAAAAAATGTTTATAACGTATATTAAAAGAACATAAAGGCCATTATCACTTAAGGGGGTAAAACACCACGTGGTAAAGTTATGAAAACGAAAATGGTGTTGTAGCCCTAAAATGTACAAATAAAAAACTATTCATATTTCTCAAAAAGACATCCTCCACAGAAATGTTTTTTTATCCTGCTCTTGTCTGGTTTTACCAAGTTCGATGTACATATTAATATGATTATGGTCGAAATTGCATTGAATATACAATCTTGATATTGGTTATTTCCTCCTACATTACAAAAATTTTTCTTTTGTGCTCAGTATTGCCAACAACCTCCACTTTGAGAGTACGAAGAAAGTCAGTAAAATAACTAGTCTGAAACCTTCTCTTGTTGTTCTGTAGAATATTTAAATTTTTATGAATGTTGTGAATTGAAAACATTTGCCATCCCTATAGAAGCGTTTCTCAAAAATCTCAATTTGACAGAAAGAATAAAGATACCAGGGTAGTGCAAATAGCACCCCCGCGAGGTGCGAGAGGGGGGATATGAGGTATGAGAGCGCAAGCTCTGAAAAAGTAACACTGTATTAAAATAAAAATGAAATAGTAGAGGGGCCATGGCAGAAAATATAGCCGGAAACTGCATTTTGTGATAAAATCATGAACAGATGTAGCAGTGAACCTTGATTCTATTTCAGAATTTCACTCAAGACATAGGATTTGACATGGCAATAACCTGAATCTGTTTATTATTCATTTTACTGTCCCAAAACGCCGGTCGCAATTAACAAACAAATGTCCTCGGAAAGAGAAATCATGAGCAATCTCGTGAAATTTCTTTAGTTTTATTACCAGAAAAAGTCTGAAAACAGTTTTTTCATATTTTGACCGGCATTTACGTCAGTGAAAGCGTGCGGGTTTTTCTAAACAGTTCCTAGAGTGATGTTAATAAAATCCATGCGAAATTATCACGGACATCAAATTGCATTCCGAAACTTCTTTGCTTCACCTCGACCCCAAGGCCCCCGATTTCGAATTCTTCCGGGGGGGGGGGGGGAATGGTGTGCAAAAGGGTGGGTCGATTTTAACTTTTTTTTTTCTAATCGAAATCGCCTGTGGTGCGAAAAGTAGTGTATTGGCATCAAATAATTGTTATACATATTTTTTAGAAATCAAAATATATTTAGATCCCTCGCAAGCCCCTTAAAGTTTCACCAGATATCTAAAAATTGACATTTTAAAATGTTTTAAAAAAATTTCTGATGTAAAATTTTTTTAATCGCTTGTGGTGGGAAAATTTGTGTATTGACAAATTAATGTTCGTTAAAAAGTGTTTTGGTAATTAAAATATATTTAGACCCCGACAGGTCCCTAAAGTTTTGAAAATTATGTAAAAATTAATTTTTTAATAAAATTTCTATGTGTTAGTAAATTATCTACCTTTTTACTAAGTTAATATTTAGTAGAATATCATGCAATATCAACAACAGCTTTAAACGTCTGTCACTAGATTTCATTGTTTTTTATTTCTTTTTTTTTTGTGCAATTTTTTAAAGTGTTGAACCGTTCTTTGAGTCTTACTGTTTCTAGTTCGCTTTTCGTTTCAATGCTGGACTTTCGCAATATATCCTCCAGATTTCTCTAAGTATGTTAAGTTAAAATCTGGCGATTGAGGATATTTCTAAGCTTAAAGACAATTTTTGAGAAACCAGACGCAACCGTTGAAGAGCGTGTGCTTCTTATCGTTATCTTGATGAAAAAAACAAAGTTGTTTCCGATTGCCGAATTTCGGGGCTAATAGCTTAAAATTGTTATTTTAAATGTTTAAATGAACAGCATGATTAATTATTTCATCAAAAATTTCAAACTACTAAGTCGTGATGCTGATATGCACCCTCACACAAGAACACCTTAATCGTCTGATAAACTGATCCAACAAAGTTCTTAGGATTAGATGTATCCTCCTATTTACAATTTTACAACAATTTAACCAAAAATGTTGAACTTATTTTCATCTGTAAATAAGACGTTATTCCAAAACGTTTTGAGCTTATTTATCATTGATTTTGCTACGGAAAGCGTAAGCTTTGTTTTTCGCACGAACAAGAAAATTTCTGCGGGAAGAGGTCCCATTTAATTCAGCTGATCAGGGAACTTAGCGAACAATTAAAACTAAAAGTTAAACGTAAAATTTTTCATTAAACTTTCCAGAAACTTCTACAGCACTCAAATGTGTATTTTTCATCAATTTTTGAATTGTAAATATCAGATTACGTTTTGTTAACTTTGTCAGTTGACCTTTTCTTGCCTTATTTTCAATCTAATTCTTTTCTTTAAAATATTTTATCAAGCACTATGCTATAGAATGGCATAAATTAACTAATTTAGAGATATTTCAAAACAATTTGACGCTACTGTGAGGAAACAAAAATCAAATTTCGAATAGTGTTCGTTGTTTTTTACGAATACCAGCCATTTAAAAATA
Organism: Uloborus diversus; assembly: GCF_026930045.1. NCBI lineage: Eukaryota > Metazoa > Arthropoda > Arachnida > Araneae > Uloboridae > Uloborus > Uloborus diversus. Next base: position 45,884 of record NW_026557774.1, read on the forward strand.
ATTAGCAGAATATTAGGGAATAAATAAACAAAAAATTAAAGACAAATGACTTTACAGTGTCATCAGAGTGCAAAAATAATGAAAAACGACACATAATTTTTATCATGAATTTATTCGAAAATATTTCAGTGTACGATAACTTTTGTGGCGAATCATTTCTGTCTCTTCGTTTTTTGAAAAATTTCAAAAATAAAATCAGGCAATATTTTTAAATACAGGGCATTTTTTTAGAATGGCATAAAATGAAGTGAACAAAAAATGGACTTAATATTAGAGTTCAGTTTTGCGGCATTTTGGTTTTACTACAACATTTCTAGGTGTACGATCACTTTTGAGAGCTACTGTATTTGTCGAAACTTCAAGGGTCTGACCGGGGGTCTAAAAATGTTTTAATTACCAAACATTTTTTACACGAATATTAGATGCCAAAACACAACTCTTCCCACCATAAACCATTAAAAAAAATTACTTTCTTTTAAAATGCCAAATTTTTACATATTTGGCGAAACTTCAAAGGGCGGGCGGGAAATCTAAATATCTTTTGATTTCCAAAAAAAAAATTATTCGAAAATTTGATGCCAATACACAACTTTTCCTACAACAGGCGATTTCGATTTTCAAAAAGTGTTAAAAAGGACCCACCCTACTGTGTAACCAAGGCAAATTTTATCGGAACGCAGTAAACTACATGCCCACTCATATGAAAACAATTAACTTTCCAACGCCGGGGGGGGGGGGGCGATCCACCCTGCCACCCAGACCCCTTAAATGAAGGACCTCCTGATACCGTAATAATACTAGATTGAAGTTGTTAGTTGTTTTTACTACGATGCGCAGAAAAATCTGGTATTTTTTACCATCTTGGATTATTCATATCGTGTCTATTCTTTCATTCACGTTGAGAACAAAAACGGCATCAGTCCGTTTTCTGCACTGAGCAAAATTTAGGCACCTAAATAAAGCGTTTTGTTTAACAAGGATTTCCCTTCCACACAAATCGGTTTTCTCTGCATAAAAATATTTTAAACCCCAGTGAACTCCATTTCGCGAAAAATGACTCATGCCGTATATCGATTCAGTTCTAGTAATTATATTAAAAATAACCCCTTATTTTTTTTCCTGTTTTGTACATTTTGGTGCTTTAGTGGTCAATTACTGATTGATCACCCTACTGCCATGGGCAAGTAACTGCAATTAAAAAAAAATATATTTTTTTTTCCATCAATTGTACTCTAGCTTTATTGTAAATGCTTGCGTACTTATTTTCCGGAGAATGAAAAGCGCGGAAAAAGTCAACGTTTACCCATTGTAAGTATTCAATCCAAAGCGCTTTTCTTCAAATATCTCGAAACCTCATTTCTGCAGATGCTGCCGCTTTCGTGCCCACGGCAGAATCTTATTCTCCATTAGTCAGCTAATTACAATGGACTTCACTGGATATTCTTCTTGTTCCAGTAACGAAACCATCTTTTATAGACAAAATTTTCTAGAATTTAAAGTATTTTCTTATTTGAGAAGAAAAATTCCAGAAATTGCGCAACACTTACTTGAGCAGGTAAACAGCAGTATCGATAATTCGTTTTCGCAATTTTTCATCTATTTTCCTATAGGTTTATTGAACTAACTTGCTTTTTTTACTTTCCACTGAAACAAAAAGCATGAGCAAAGAGTCAAGTTGTTAACATTTCACTCGTTAGGGAATCAAAAGTAAGTTACTTCAAATATCTCACTCATTTGCGATGATACCGTCTTTTACCTTCCCACCGAAGTAACAGTATAATTGGCATGGTTTAACTTTCCTTCCTTTCTTTGCGAGAAATCACGCATCACAGGTGTGAATTTTATGACTCTTGGGTCTGAAACAGATTCGTTGTTTTCAAGTTGATTCAATAAGCATTTCATGAATGTAATTTGGTTAAAACTTTTTATTTGAGAAACAGAAAAAAAAAAATGAAGCAGAGTATTTCAATATATTTCGTGGGGAAGTGTCGCATTCATAAATGATGCATTCAGTTCAAGACGGGGTAAATTCAAAGTGGAATTGATCAACTATTAACTTCAGTTTCAAATGCCTCGTATATTATTATTTGTTCTTAGTGCCACAGCCTGAATCACCTCACTTTCCTTTTTCAATCAAATTTTGCTACCTTACCTCCCGCATATTTCCTCTAGCGTGTTATTCAGTTTTTATAAATATCGGATACTAAATCATCATAACTATAAACCTGATACACTTCACCATTTTGTATAGAACCGTTTCCTTTTAAAAACATCTCATTTAATAAAATTTAACTCACTTTTGAAAATAATTCATTGAACCCTCGATATCTTAAAATGGCACCATCATAAAATTCAATCAAAACTGTTCAACGAAGGTATAATTACTCCAAATTCATTACATTTATTTTTATTCCGCGTATAATGCAAGATTTTGTCCACTTGCGAATAAGGTTTGTTTTTACAGCAGAGTTGTCAAAGTCTGCTTTAATTCTTCCTCGACACATTTTTGGTTTTCTAAGTCATTCTAACTCTAAATCCTTGTTTCGAATCCTAATACGGGTGAATATACGGTGTTTGAATTCCAATGGCGTATAGAAACTTTTGAGGTAAAACTAATAGAATTATTGTTATCGTATGCATAATTAATAAAGGATATTGTATTTTGTTTGGCCCACGTAGTCAATACTCTCTAACTGTTTCATTTAAGCATTAAAATCTGAAAATATTTATTGGTGTATATATTGGTGTAAAATAGTTATTGGTGGTAGCTGCCTTTTTTCCACGTTTTATAGAAACACGTTCAACGTTCCTTTTTAAACAAACTAGCTCGATTGGTTTTACCATAGTCATAAGCCTGAATAAATATCAAAACATATTTTACCAAAAAACATCGTAAAAATATTTATCTACATACAAAAAAAAAAAAATATTTTCCCGTCACATAATTATGTTACCCTCACTTGGCGAGATTCAAGGAATCGAATGTAGCATTAGAATTTCTAAAAGATGTCTTTGACCGCGAATAACCAGCGTAATGCAGACTAAAGTTAAAAGTAAGCTAATGGGGTTGAGCGAAATTCCAATAATATTGCATCCATTCTCTTTGCACTACTACAACACGTGCTTGTGCCAATCGCTTCAGAATTTACCCTGGTAAGTACATGTTTTTAACTTTTAATGTTACCTAAATGTACGTTTGTACAATGATTATTGAGTGTAGACACTACGGATAACATTTAAGTTCTGGTAAAAAGAACTTCTTTTTGTATATTTTGTGTGAATTCGCGAGTTCCCTGGCCTCGCGCTTCTTGACAATTTTAAATCCAATAATGCCGCTCCTTGAACGCACATTTTCCCCCTGTACCTGTAAAGCTCAAAAATCTTCAAACATCATCTGAACTTCGTATTTGCAAATGAAAAATTATTTACAATTAGTAAAACAATGAATGTTAAACTAAACAGAAAATTTTTCTTGGGGAACGCAAAAAAAATAATTTACCGTATATTCACCGCTACAACGAATCGCATTTTCTCTTTTTGGAGTTGAACCGCATTTTAAGGCGAGCATTCGGCTGACTTTTGCGCGTCTAGATCACCCTCCCCCGTATCTGCACTGTGAGACATATGTGGAGTTGATCCTTGTTTCTATGAAAATAATGAATTACATTTACTTAATTCAGTAAAGCGTTCATTTTGTTTATCAGTGAATTCACCATTGTGTGAAACCATTGTTCCTTTCCCTAAATTTCCATCTGTGTTGCTCTCGTAAATGTTCCAGTTTTAACCACAAAATCTGGTTTCAAATCGAATTTCCGCATAAAATCCGCACGTAAAATGCTAGATGCTTGCATGTTTCTTATAATTAAAAAAATGCGACGTTATTTTAACTCCCCTTATTTCCACTTCCAATGTTTTTCGACTTTCAAATTTACATGCAATTCCACTTTCCATCTAGGGATACCTACTTACGCGACTTAAACTTTATTTATTTGCTATATTGTGCTCGAGATTTAAAAAAATATTTTTCGGTACCTGTAACTGCGCTATGAGTTAGTGAGAAGCGAAGGGATGCAAGTGGACCATTTTAAGTTTCGAGTAAAACGCGTTTCGAGATCAGAATCTAGGTAGACTTCATTGAATTTTTTTCTTAATCATGCTATACAGCAGCACCTACCAGGGCTACTAGTACAATCTCTTGTTCCAAGACAGAGGTTTACCTACTATTTGCACTGGTCATCTCAAAATTTCTAATTTTTCCACTTGCATCCCTTTGCTTCTCACTGCCTCATATAATGTACAAATACACTATTAAATTTCAGTAAAAATTTTGACATCTGAATTTGCTTTAGAACTTTTTTAATTTTGTATTTTCTTCAGGGTCAGTTTTACACGCACTCTAGTTACGTGATCGTTTTCAAGTCCTTGACCAATTCCTAAGAGGATTTTTTAAAAAAAAATGACATTGTTTTTGTTTTATATCTGCCCTTACCGAAGAGAATACTGATTTGAAACAGATTCGCCTTGAAGGAGTTCAACTGTCGCATTTTTGGATTCGGTTCAATTTAACTCGTTTCAAATCCTTGCATTTTACCCGACCATTTCTTTTTACGCTATTCAAACCAAACTCATTCATCCTATTACTTTTTAAATGGCATCGTCCAGTTGTAGTTAAATTGCAATTCTTTTATACCAAGTAATTTGAAATTCTCAACGCAATCTGTAGTTTAAAAAAATTTCTTCTGCGTTTCGAATTCACCTGCTCAGTTTGCTTTCTGTATAGATAGATAGATAGTCATGCAATGCGGTTTAGGTCTTTGTACTATTATTTCAAGCAGTGTTAATTTTTTGAATTTTAACATTCAACATTTTATAATTTTCGATTTTTTGAATGCAAAATTTTGCGCGAACTTTCGTTGAAATTTCGCAGTGTGCTACTATAAAACAGAGCATTTTTCTTTTCTTTTTTTCTTTTTTCTTTCTTTTTTTTTTCTTGGAATCTTGAAACTATTATAATAAATCAGTCATCAATTCATCGTGTTTCCGCTGCCGATCTCGCAACCAATTCGTACTTGTCTTTAGCGCACCCCATTAATGCATATCGTAATAGTAAATTACGGTAGGTAGTCTACGAAATTCACAAACAACCACTATTAGTAAAATCATTGTATTAAAAACAATCTTCTAAACCATCGGCTCCAAAGACTTTCGCGAAACTCAAAAGGTTCGCGAGAGGTACAATGAGGATTCGGGACGATAATACTGTACTGGAGGAACGGGGGGTGGGGGATTGGAAGGCGGCTTCAAGCGAATTTTGTTCATCAATTATTCTTGTGTGTCTCGCACATTCGATACTCTTAGCAAAAAAATGCTAGCATACTTGCTGACACGATTTATCTCTTTCTTTGAAAATGATACCACTGAAGCCCTGGCGAAACAGCTCCACTTTTGAATTTGAAAACAATGTTTTCAAACAAAAGTAAATGAAAGCTTTGGTTTTTTCGCAGCTTTTTATAGGGAATATTGACTAAACTTGATGAAAATATTACATAGAGAATATGAGAGCGTCTCAACTATCTTCCAATAATTTTTGATGTTTATTATACTTACTGTTTAAGTGTAACGAATATTTATTGCACGTCTCTGTGTTTTCGGATCACCACAAGACTTGCGATTGCTTTGTTTGTTGCTATAACTTTTACACCACAAAGATTACAATTTACTTCGAGCTTCTTTGTTGGAAAAAAGGAAGGAAAAACAAGGTAGTAAAGAAGCAAAAAAAAAAAAAAAAAAAAAAAAAAAAGAAAATTGGGCGGAGTTAAAACCATCCAACTTAATTTGCACTCTATGTAAATAAGGAATTCATGAAGTTTTTGCAGAAAATTTCTCTTTCAGTAAGTAAGGTTAAAGTTATTTGTTTTGGTAAAAATTATTTTTGTGCAATAATTAGTTAACTATAGGCGTTTCTGCTATTTTTACCCGACTCCACCAGCAATTTTCGTCACATGCCACTCGTTTGCACGCTATTTATGGGTTTTCAATACGCTGGAGTTGTCACTTTTCATTAGTCCCTTGCTCCTGTTACACATTGTCACGATTTCATGTACCCTCATCTCCCTCAAAGCGTGACATCATTTGTGGAACGTCCCTTATTACCTGTCACTAGCGCGGCCAGAAATATCATCTGGAAGGTTATTTGATGAAAAATACCTTCTGGAGGGGGTTATTTGATGAAAATTACCTTCTGGAGGGGTTTTTTGATGAAAATTACCTTCCGGAGGGTTTTTTTTTGATCAAAAAAACCTTCTGGAGGTGGTTTTTTGATGAAAAATACCTTTTGAAGCTGATTTTTTTTGATAAAAAATAACTTCTGAAGGGATTTTCTTGATCAAAAGAGCCCTTTCATATGCTACTGTATTCGAATTTGCATTTATGTCAAAACCAATGACTCTGGGGGATGGTGTTTTCACCACCAGCACCCCCCTCCCCATCTTTGCTACGGCACTGTATACCTGTCATCTCTAAATCCCTTTTACTCGGAAAATTCGCAGAAATACTTGTACGGGCGTATCGACATGTTATCTTCGAGAAAGTGACAGTCGTTATCGGTTGCGTAATAATGCTCACGGTTCGCGAGCAATTAAATTAGTTAGGTTCTAAGAAAGTGGCGGATCCGTATAATGAAATTTCACATTTCGCGTCCCCGTGACAGTCATCCCGAGCTTCGAAAGATGCTTTTCTGCTATGAGACGATTAAACACACTAAGAGACTATATTTCCATCAAATTTTAATGTTCCAAGTCTAATTGTTCGCGAGCAATTAAATTAGTTAGGTTCCAAGAAAGTGGCGGATCCGTATAATGAAATTTCACATTTCGCGTCCCCGTGACAGTCATCCCGAGCTTCGAAAGATGCTTTTCTGCTATGTAACGATTAAACACACTAAGAGATCATATTTCCATCAAAATTTAATGTTCCAAGTCTAATTGTTCGCGAGCAATGAAATTAATTAGGTTCCAAGAAAGTGGCGGATCCGTATAATGAAATTTCACATTTCGCGTCCCCGTGACAGTCATCCCGAGCTTCGAAAGATGCTTTTCTGCTATGAGACGATTAAACACACTAAGAGACTATATTTCCATCAAATTTTAATGTTCCAAGTCTAATTGTTCGCGAGCAATTAAATTAGTTAGGTTCCAAGAAAGTGGCGGATCCGTATAATGAAATTTCACATTTCGCGTCCCCGTGACAGTCATCCCGAGCTTCGAAAGATGCTTTTCTGCTATGTAACGATTAAACACACTAAGAGATCATATTTCCATCAAAATTTAATGTTCCAAGTCTAATTGTTCGCGAGCAATGAAATTAATTAGGTTCCAAGAAAGTGGCGGATCCGTATAATGAAATTTCACATTTCGCGTCCCCGTGACAGTCATCCCGAGCTTCGAAAGATGCTTTTCTGCTATGAGACGATTAAACACACTAAGAGACTATATTTCCATCAAATTTTAATGTTCCAAGTCTAATTGTTCGCGAGCAATTAAATTAGTTAGGTTCCAAGAAAGTGGCGGATCCGTATAATGAAATTTCACATTTCGCGTCCCCGTGACAGTCATCCCGAGCTTCGAAAGATGCTTTTCTGCTATGAGACGATTAAACACACTAAGAGACTATATTTCCATCAAAATTTAATGTTCCAAGTACAATTGTTCGCGAGCAATTAAATTAGTTAGGTTAAAAGAAAGTGGCGGATCCGTATAATGAAATTTCACATTTCGCGTCCCCGTGAGTGATCCCGAGCTTCGAAAGATGCTTTTCTGCTATGTAACGATTAAACACACTAAGAGATCATATTTCCATCAAAATTTAATGTTCCAAGTCTAATTGTTCGCGAGCAATGAAATTAATTAGGTTCCAAGAAAGTGGCGGATCCGTATAATGAAATTTCACATTTCGCGTCCCCGTGACAGTCATCCCGAGCTTCGAAAGATGCTTTTCTGCTATGAGACGATTAAACACACTAAGAGACTATATTTCCATCAAAATTTAATGTTCCAAGTACAATTGTTCGCGAGCAATTAAATTAGTTAGGTTCCAAGAAAGTGGCGGATCCGTATAATGAAATTTCACATTTCGCGTCCCCGTGAGTGATCCCGAGCTTCGAAAGATGCTTTTCTGCTATGTAACGATTAAACACACTAAGAGATCATATTTCCATCAAAATTTAATGTTCCAAGTCTAATTGTTCGCGAGCAATGAAATTAATTAGGTTCCAAGAAAGTGGCGGATCCGTATAATGAAATTTCACATTTCGCGTCCCCGTGACAGTCATCCCGAGCTTCGAAAGATGCTTTTCTGCTATGAGACGATTAAACACACTAAGAGACTATATTTCCATCAAAATTTAATGTTCCAAGTACAATTGTTCGCGAGCAATTAAATTAGTTAGGTTCCAAGAAAGTGGCGGATCCGTATAATGAAATTTCACATTTCGCGTCCCCGTGAGTGATCCCGAGCTTCGAAAGATGCTTTTCTGCTATGTAACGATTAAACACACTAAGAGATCATATTTCCATCAAAATTTAATGTTCCAAGTCTAATTGTTCGCGAGCAATGAAATTAATTAGGTTCCAAGAAAGTGGCGGATCCGTATAATGAAATTTCACATTTCGCGTCCCCGTGACAGTCATCCCGAGCTTCGAAAGATGCTTTTCTGCTATGAGACGATTAAACACACTAAGAGACTATATTTCCATCAAAATTTAATGTTCCAAGTACAATTGTTCGCGAGCAATTAAATTAGTTAGGTTCCAAGAAAGTGGCGGATCCGTATAATGAAATTTCACATTTCGCGTCCCCGTGAGTGATCCCGAGCTTCGAAAGATGCTTTTCTGCTATGTAACGATTAAACACACTAAGAGATCATATTTCCATCAAAATTTAATGTTCCAAGTCTAATTGTTCGCGAGCAATGAAATTAATTAGGTTCCAAGAAAGTGGCGGATCCGTATAATGAAATTTCACATTTCGCGTCCCCGTGACAGTCATCCCGAGCTTCGAAAGATGCTTTTCTGCTATGAGACGATTAAACACACTAAGAGACTATATTTCCATCAAAATTTAATGTTCCAAGTACAATTGTTCGCGAGCAATTAAATTAGTTAGGTTCCAAGAAAGTGGCGGATCCGTATAATGAAATTTCACATTTCGCGTCCCCGTGAGTGATCCCGAGCTTCGAAAGATGCTTTTCTGCTATGTAACGATTAAACACACGATCATATTTCCATCAAAATTTAATGTTCCAAGTCTAATTGTTCGCGAGCAATGAAATTAATTAGGTTCCAAGAAAGTGGCGGATCCGTATAATGAAATTTCACATTTCGCGTCCCCGTGACAGTCATCCCGAGCTTCGAAAGATGCTTTTCTGCTATGAGACGATTAAACACACTAAGAGACTATATTTCCATCAAAATTTAATGTTCCAAGTCTAATTGTTCGCGAGCAATTAAATTAGTTAGGTTCCAAGAAAGTGGCGGATCCGTATAATGAAATTTCACATTTCGCGTCCCCGTGAGTGACCCCGAGCTTCGAAAGATGCTTTTCTGCTATTCAACGATTAAACACACTAAGAGATCATATTTCCATCAAAATTTAATGTTCCAAGTCTAATTGTTCGCGAGCAATGAAATTAATTAGGTTCCAAGAAAGTGGCGGATCCGTATAATGAAATTTCACATTTCGCGTCCCCGTGACAGTCATCCCGAGCTTCGAAAGATGCTTTTCTGCTATGAGACGATTAAACACACTAAGAGACTATATTTCCATCAAAATTTAATGTTCCAAGTACAATTGTTCGCGAGCAATTAAATTAGTTAGGTTCCAAGAAAGTGGCGGATCCGTATAATGAAATTTCACATTTCGCGTCCCCGTGAGTGATCCCGAGCTTCGAAAGATGCTTTTCTGCTATGTAACGATTAAACACACTAAGAGATCATATTTCCATCAAAATTTAATGTTCCAAGTCTAATTGTTCGCGAGCAATGAAATTAATTAGGTTCCAAGAAAGTGGCGGATCCGTATAATGAAATTTCACATTTCGCGTCCCCGTGACAGTCATCCCGAGCTTCGAAAGATGCTTTTCTGCTATGAGACGATTAAACACACTAAGAGACTATATTTCCATCAAAATTTAATGTTCCAAGTACAATTGTTCGCGAGCAATTAAATTAGTTAGGTTCCAAGAAAGTGGCGGATCCGTATAATGAAATTTCACATTTCGCGTCCCCGTGAGTGTTCCAATCCCGAGCTTCGAAAGATGCTTTTCTGCTATGTAACGATTAAACACACTAAGAGATCATATTTCCATCAAAATTTAATGTTCCAAGTCTAATTGTTCGCGAGCAATGAAATTAATTAGGTTCCAAGAAAGTGGCGGATCCGTATAATGAAATTTCACATTTCGCGTCCCCGTGACAGTCATCCCGAGCTTCGAAAGATGCTTTTCTGCTATGAGACGATTAAACACACTAAGAGACTCATATTTCCATCAAAATTTAATGTTCCAAGTACAATTGTTCGCGAGCAATTAAGAGAAATTATCAAAATTTATGTTCCAATTGTTCGCGAGCAATTAAAAGTTGGCAAGAAAGTGGCGGATCCGTATAATGAAATTTCACATTTCGCGTCCCCGTGAGTGATCCCGAGCTTCGAAAGATGCTTTTCTGCTATGAGACGATTAAACACACTAAGAGACTATATTTCCATCAAAATTTAATGTTCCATCAAAATTTAAAGTACAATTGTTCGCGAGCAATTAAATTAGTTAGGTTCCAAGAAAGTGGCGGATCCGTATAATGAAATTTCACATTTCGCGTCCCCGTGAGTGATCCCGAGCTTCGAAAGATGCTTTTCTGCTATGTAACGATTAAACACACTAAGAGATCATATTTCCATCAAAATTTAATGTTCCAAGTCTAATTGTTCGCGAGCAATGAAATTAATTAGGTTCCAAGAAAGTGGCGGATCCGTATAATGAAATTTCACATTTCGCGTCCCCGTGACAGTCATCCCGAGCTTCGAAAGATGCTTTTCTGCTATGAGACGATTAAACACACTAAGAGACTATATTTCCATCAAAATTTAATGTTCCCAAGTACAATTGTTCGCGAGCAATTAAATTAGTTAGGTTCCAAGAAAGTGGCGGATCCGTATAATGAAATTTCACATTTCGCGTCCCCGTGAGTGATCCCGAGCTTCGAAAGATGCTTTTCTGCTATTCAACGATTAAACACACTAAGAGATCATATTTCCATCAAAATTTAATGTTCCAAGTCTAATTGTTCGCGAGCAATGAAATTAATTAGGTTCCAAGAAAGTGGCGGATCCGTATAATGAAATTTCACATTTCGCGTCCCCGTGACAGTCATCCCGAGCTTCGAAAGATGCTTTTCTGCTATGAGACGATTAAACACACTAAGAGACTATATTTCCATCAAAATTTAATGTTCCAAGTACAATTGTTCGCGAGCAATTAAATTAGTTAGGTTCCAAGAAAGTGGCGGATCCGTATAATGAAATTTCACATTTCGCGTCCCCGTGACAGTCATCCCGAGCTTCGAAAGATGCTTTTCTGCTATGAGACGATTAAACACACTAAGAGACTATATTTCCATCAAAATTTAATGTTCCAAGTACAATTGTTCGCGAGCAATTAAATTAGTTAGGTTCCAAGAAAGTGGCGGATCCGTATAATGAAATTTCACATTTCGCGTCCCCGTGAGTGATCCCGAGCTTCGAAAGATGCTTTTCTGCTATTCAACGATTAAACACACTAAGAGATCATATTTCCATCAAAATTTAATGTTCCAAGTCTAATTGTTCGCGAGCAATGAAATTAATTAGGTTCCAAGAAAGTGGCGGATCCGTATAATGAAATTTCACATTTCGCGTCCCCGTGACAGTCATCCCGAGCTTCGAAAGATGCTTTTCTGCTATGAGACGATTAAACACACTAAGAGACTATATTTCCATCAAAATTTAATGTTCCATCAAAATTTAATGTTAAAAGTACAATTGTTCGCGAGCAATTAAATTAGTTAGGTTCCAAGAAAGTGGCGGATCCGTATAATGAAATTTCACATTTCGCGTCCCCGTGAGTGATCCCGAGCTTCGAAAGATGCTTTTCTGCTATTGTAACGATTAAACACACTAAGAGATCATATTTCCATCAAAATTTAATGTTCCAAGTCTAATTGTTCGCGAGCAATGAAATTAATTAGGTTCCAAGAAAGTGGCGGATCCGTATAATGAAATTTCACATTTCGCGTCCCCGTGACAGTCATCCCGAGCTTCGAAAGATGCTTTTCTGCTATGAGACGATTAAACACACTAAGAGACTATATTTCCATCAAAATTTAATGTTCCAAGTACAATTGTTCGCGAGCAATTAAATTAGTTAGGTTCCAAGAAAGTGGCGGATCCGTATAATGAAATTTCACATTTTCGCGTCCCCGTGATTAAACACACTAAGAGTCAAAATTTAATGTTAAAAGTACCCGAGCTTCGAAAGATGCTTTTCTGCTATGCTATTCAACGATTAAACACACTAAGAGATCATATTTCCATCAAAATTTAATGTTCCAAGTCTAATTGTTCGCGAGCAATGAAATTAATTAGGTTCCAAGAAAGTGGCGGATCCGTATAATGAAATTTCACATTTTCCCCGTGACAGTCATCCCGAGCTTCGAAAATGCTTTTCTGCTATGAGACGATTAAACACACTAAGAGACTATATTTCCATCAAAATTTAATGAGTACAATTGTTCGCGAGCAATTAAATTAGTTAGGTTCCAAGAAAGTGGCGGATCCGTATAATGAAATTTCACATTTCGCGTCCCCGTGACAGTCATCCCGAGCTTCGAAAGATGCTTTTCTGCTATGAGACGATTAAACACACTAAGAGACTATATTTCCATCAAAATTTAATGTTAAAAGTACAATTGTTCGCGAGCAATTAAATTAGTTAGGTTCCAAGAAAGTGGCGGATCCGTATAATGAAATTTCACATTTCGCGTCCCCGTGAGTGATCCCGAGCTTCGAAAGATGCTTTTCTGCTATTCAACGATTAAACACACTAAGAGATCATATTTCCATCAAAATTTAATGTTCCAAGTCTAATTGTTCGCGAGCAATGAAATTAATTAGGTTCCAAGAAAGTGGCGGATCCGTATAATGAAATTTCACATTTCGCGTCCCCGTGACAGTCATCCCGAGCTTCGAAAGATGCTTTTCTGCTATGAGACGATTAAACACACTAAGAGACTATATTTCCATCAAAATTTAATGTTCCAAGTACAATTGTTCGCGAGCAATTAAATTAGTTAGGTTCCAAGAAAGTGGCGGATCCGTATAATGAAATTTCACATTTCGCGTCCCCGTGAGTGATCCCGAGCTTCGAAAGATGCTTTTCTGCTATGCTATTCAACGATTAAACACACTAAGAGATCATATTTCCATCAAAATTTAATGTTCCAAGTCTAATTGTTCGCGAGCAATGAAATTAATTAGGTTCCAAGAAAGTGGCGGATCCGTATAATGAAATTTCACATTTCGCGTCCCCGTGACAGTCATCCCGAGCTTCGAAAGATGCTTTTCTGCTATGAGACGATTAAACACACTAAGAGACTATATTTCCATCAAAATTTAATGTTCCCAGTACAATTGTTCGCGAGCAATTAAATTAGTTAGGTTCCAAGAAAGTGGCGGATCCGTATAATGAAATTTCACATTTCGCGTCCCCGCGACAGTCATCCCGAGCTTCGAAAGATGCTTTTCTGCTATGAGACGATTAAACACACTAAGAGACTATATTTCCATCAAAATTTAATGTTAAAAGTACAATTGTTCGCGAGCAATTAAATTAGTTAGGTTCCAAGAAAGTGGCGGATCCGTATAATGAAATTTCACATTTCGCGTCCCCGTGAGTGATCCCGAGCTTCGAAAGATGCTTTTCTGCTATTCAACGATTAAACACACTAAGAGATCATATTTCCATCAAAATTTAATGTTCCAAGTCTAATTGTTCGCGAGCAATGAAATTAATTAGGTTCCAAGAAAGTGGCGGATCCGTATAATGAAATTTCACATTTCGCGTCCCCGTGACAGTCATCCCGAGCTTCGAAAGATGCTTTTCTGCTATGAGACGATTAAACACACTAAGAGACTATATTTCCATCAAAATTTAATGTTCCCAGTACAATTGTTCGCGAGCAATTAAATTAGTTAGGTTCCAAGAAAGTGGCGGATCCGTATAATGAAATTTCACATTTCGCGTCCCCGTGACAGTGATCCCGAGCTTCGAAAGATGCTTTTCTGCTATGAGACGATTAAACACACTAAGAGATCATATTTCCATCAAAATTTAATGTTCCAAGTACAATTGTTCGCGAGCAATTAAATTAATTAGGTTCCAAGAAAGTGGCGGATCCGTATAATGAAATTTCACATTTCGCGTCCCCGTGACAGTGATCCCGAGCTTCGAAAGATGCTTTTCTGCTATGAGACGATTAAACACACTAAGAGACTATATTTCCATCAAAATTTAAAACAATTGTTCGCGAGCAATTAAATTAGTTAGGTTCCAAGAAAGTGGCGGATCCGTATAATGAAATTTCACATTTCGCGTCCCCGCGACAGTCATCCCGAGCTTCGAAAGATGCTTTTCTGCTATGAGACGATTAAACACACTAAGAGACTATATTTCCATCAAAATTTAATGTTAAAAGTACAATTGTTCGCGAGCAATTAAATTAGTTAGGTTCCAAGAAAGTGGCGGATCCGTATAATGAAATTTCACATTTCGCGTCCCCGTGAGTGATCCCGAGCTTCGAAAGATGCTTTTCTGCTATTCAACGATTAAACACACTAAGAGATCATATTTCCATCAAAATTTAATGTTCCAAGTCTAATTGTTCGCGAGCAATGAAATTAATTAGGTTCCAAGAAAGTGGCGGATCCGTATAATGAAATTTCACATTTCGCGTCCCCGTGACAGTCATCCCGAGCTTCGAAAGATGCTTTTCTGCTATGAGACGATTAAACACACTAAGAGACTATATTTCCATCAAAATTTAATGTTCCCAGTACAATTGTTCGCGAGCAATTAAATTAGTTAGGTTCCAAGAAAGTGGCGGATCCGTATAATGAAATTTCACATTTCGCGTCCCCGTGACAGTCATCCCGAGCTTCGAAAGATGCTTTTCTGCTATGAGACGATTAAACACACTAAGAGACTATATTTCCATCAAAATTTAATGTTCCAAGTACAATTGTTCGCGAGCAATTAAATTAGTTAGGTTCCAAGAAAGTGGCGGATCCGTATAATGAAATTTCACATTTCGCGTCCCCGTGAGTGATCCCGAGCTTCGAAAGATGCTTTTCTGCTATGTAACGATTAAACACACTAAGAGATCATATTTCCATCAAAATTTAATGTTCCAAGTCTAATTGTTCGCGAGCAATGAAATTAATTAGGTTCCAAGAAAGTGGCGGATCCGTATAATGAAATTTCACATTTCGCGTCCCCGTGACAGTCATCCCGAGCTTCGAAAGATGCTTTTCTGCTATGAGACGATTAAACACACTAAGAGACTATATTTCCATCAAAATTTAATGTTCCAAGTCTAATTTTCCATCAAAATTTAATGTTCCGTGACAGTACAATTGTTCGCGAGCAATTAAATTAGTTAGGTTCCAAGAAAGTGGCGGATCCGTATAATGAAATTTCACATTTCGCGTCCCCGTGAGTGATCCCGAGCTTCGAAAGATGCTTTTCTGCTATGTAACGATTAAACACACTAAGAGATCATATTTCCATCAAAATTTAATGTTCCAAGTCTAATTGTTCGCGAGCAATGAAATTAATTAGGTTCCAAGAAAGTGGCGGATCCGTATATTGAAATTTCACATTTCGCGTCCCCGTGACAGTCATCCCGAGCTTCGAAAGATGCTTTTCTGCTATGAGACGATTAAACACACTAAGAGACTATATTTCCATCAAAATTTAATGTTCCAAGTACAATTGTTCGCGAGCAATTAAATTAGTTAGGTTCCAAGAAAGTGGCGGATCCGTATAATGAAATTTCACATTTCGCGTCCCCGTGAGTGATCCCGAGCTTCGAAAGATGCTTTTCTGCTATGTAACGATTAAACACACTAAGAGATCATATTTCCATCAAAATTTAATGTTCCAAGTCTAATTGTTCGCGAGCAATGAAATTAATTAGGTTCCAAGAAAGTGGCGGATCCGTATAATGAAATTTCACATTTCGCGTCCCCGTGACAGTCATCCCGAGCTTCGAAAGATGCTTTTCTGCTATGAGACTAAGAGATTAAACACACTAAGAGATCCGTATAATGAAATATTTCCATCAAAATTTAATGTTCCAAGTACAATTGTTCGCGAGCAATTAAAATTAGTTAGGTTCCAAGAAAGTGGCGTAACGATCCGTATAATGAAATTTCATTATTTCGCGTCACCCGTCCCCGTGACAGTCATCCCGAGCTTCGAAAGATGCTTTTCTGCTATGAGACGATTAAACACACTAAGAGACTATATTTCCATCAAAATTTAATGTTCCAAGTACAATTGTTCGCGAGCAATTAAATTAGTTAGGTTCCAAGAAAGTGGCGGATCCGTATAATGAAATTTCACATTTCGCGTCCCCGTGAGTGATCCCGAGCTTCGAAAGATGCTTTTCTGCTATGTAACGATTAAACACACTAAGAGATCATATTTCCATCAAAATTTAATGTTCCAAGTCTAATTGTTCGCGAGCAATGAAATTAATTAGGTTCCAAGAAAGTGGCGGATCCGTATAATGAAATTTCACATTTCGCGTCCCCGTGACAGTCATCCCGAGCTTCGAAAGATGCTTTTCTGCTATGAGACGATTAAACACACTAAGAGACTATATTTCCATCAAAATTTAATGTTCCGTGACAGTACAATTGTTCGCGAGCAATTAAATTAGTTAGGTTCCAAGAAAGTGGCGGATCCGTATAATGAAATTTCACATTTCGCGTCCCCGTGACAGTCATCCCGAGCTTCGAAAGATGCTTTTCTGCTATGAGACGATTAAACACACTAAGAGACTATATTTCCATCAAAATTTAATGTTCCAAGTACAATTGTTCGCGAGCAATTAAATTAGTTAGGTTCTAAGAAAGTGGCGGATCCGTATAATGAAATTTCACATTTCGCGTCCCCGTGAGTGATCCCGAGCTTCGAAAGATGCTTTTCTGCTATGTAACGATTAAACACACTAAGAGATCATATTTCCATCAAAATTTAATGTTCCAAGTCTAATTGTTCGCGAGCAATGAAATTAATTAGGTTCCAAGAAAGTGGCGGATCCGTATATTGAAATTTCACATTTCGCGTCCCCGTGACAGTCATCCCGAGCTTCGAAAGATGCTTTTCTGCTATGAGACGATTAAACACACTAAGAGACTATATTTCCATCAAAATTTAATGTTCCAAGTACAATTGTTCGCGAGCAATTAAATTAGTTAGGTTCCAAGAAAGTGGCGGATCCGTATAATGAAATTTCACATTTCGCGTCCCCGTGAGTGATCCCGAGCTTCGAAAGATGCTTTTCTGCTATGTAACGATTAGACACACTAAGAGATCATATTTCCATCAAAATTTAATGTTCCAAGTCTAATTGTTCGCGAGCAATGAAATTAATTAGGTTCCAAGAAAGTGGCGGATCCGTATAATGAAATTTCACATTTCGCGTCCCCGTGACAGTCATCCCGAGCTTCGAAAGATGCTTTTCTGCTATGAGACGATTAAACACACTAAGAGACTATATTTCCATCAAAATTTAATGTTCCAAGTCTAATTGTTCGCGAGCAATTAAATTAGTTAGGTTCCAAGAAAGTGGCGGATCCGTATAATGAAATTTCACATTTCGCGTCCCCGTGACAGTCATCCCGAGCTTCGAAAGATGCTTTTCTGCTATGAGACGATTAAACACACTAAGAGACTATATTTCCATCAAAATTTAATGTTCCAAGTACAATTGTTCGCGAGCAATTAAATTAGTTAGGTTCTAAGAAAGTGGCGGATCCGTATAATGAAATTTCACATTTCGCGTCCCCGTGAGTGATCCCGAGCTTCGAAAGATGCTTTTCTGCTATGTAACGATT
>NW_026557775.1:0-64059 GCF_026930045.1 Uloborus diversus
TACAGACGTCACGAGAAAAGTCGTTGTAATTACCTCGGTGATGGTCAAAATGGATATTTCGCGTGTCTATACATTCTTAGGCACTTTTCCGCATGTGGTTCCTTTTTTGTAAAAGGAAGTAAAAAGGAAGTATTGTATTCGCGAAAAAATTTTCACTCAAAAATCGCCCTTAATTTCCATTTTGCTCACCCCAAAATGAATGTTGAGTTTTTTTTTCGATTCGACCACATGCGGAAAAGTGCCTAAGAATGTATAGACACGCGAAATATCCATTTTGACCATCACCGAGGTAATTACAACGACTTTTCTCGTGACGTCTGTATGTATGTGCGTATGTGTGTATGTGCGTATGTGCGTATGTGCGTATGTATCTCGCATAACTCAAAAATGGTATGTCCTAGAAAGTTGAAATTTGGTACATAGACTCGTAGTGGGGTCTAGTTGTGCACCTCCCTTTTTGGTTGCTTTCGGATGTTCCTAAGGGGGTCTTTTGCACCTTTTTGGGGGGAAATCATTGTTAATTTCGATGTAAACTCAAGTGGCGTTATAATTTGTCGGACACTTGGCGATATATCGCCAGTCTTTTGGTCGCCAAGTTTTGTCGCCAACTTGGCGACAAATTTGGCGGAGTTTTTTTTTTTTTGGTTTCAATTTGGCCATTGTTGGTGATATTTAGAGAATAATTATTGAATCACATTAAAATAGCGAATAATGGGAAAATGACATTAAATTGGAGTAAAAGGAAGTCATGTGATGCACACATCAGCTCGTTTTTTTTTTTTTTTCTGCCTAAAAGGCTGATTGCAATCTATTGTAGTTGAATTTTGCTTCTCCGTGCTAGCACGAAACATTTTCTTTCTTTCTTTTTTTTTTTTTTTTTTTGCAACAAGCTGATTACTATTTTTTTTTCTCAACGTGCGCCCTTTTCGGCTTGCGCCCCTAGACCAAGTGCCTAGGATGGGTAATCCTGGCCTGGTTCTTAAACCGCATCCCTTGCCTTAACGTCACTAAAGATGTACTACACATGAGTATTTAGGACTGCAATTTCTAAAAATCATGAGTGTGCTCCCAACGCAACAACCAAAAAACGCCCTCTCAATTAATCATTCACGGTCGAAAAAATTCCGTTAATTTAAAAAAACTCCATGAGTCTCCCTGAGGTCCTCCTCCTAATATTACTGAAGATCCTGAAAAATTTCATTGTTAAGGTTTCAATTCAGAAAAAATTTCGCGGGAGACCTCGCAAACCCCCTATTCTTTATTGAAAAGCGCCTACTATTGCGTTAATTGAATTTCAATTTTGAAAATTTGCCAGGGGAGGACTCCGAATCTCTCCACTCCACCCATAAACCTTACCAAAACTCTTCTGAAACTGCGTTTCCTACGCATCGAAATTTTTTGAGAGAATGCCCCCTTTTTCTCTCCAACATCGTCGAAAAAACGTCTTAAATCTCGGTTTCAGTGCTTCAATTACGAAACATTTCTGTGCGCGAGAGCGAGCCTTTTCAACCCCCCCCCCCTCTCTTTTATCGAAGGTTGGTTTAAATTACGTTTTCAAAGCTTTAATTTCAAGAAACTGGCGGTGCACTCAATTTTAACAAAAAAACGTACAATTGTGTTTTTAAGGCTTCAATTTCAAAAAATTTCTGGGGGTTGGTTCCCGCATCCCTCTTTTCCTTAATATCGCGGTAAATCGTCTAAAACTGCATTTTTCGAACTACTATTTTCAAATTTTGCTCGGGGGAGGGCCCCCGAACTGCCCTTTACCTGTCATAATCAGAAATAATTCACAATTGCGTGCTTGTAGTTTGGAATTTGAAAAATAATCGGGGATTTCCCCGAGTCTCTTTCTCCCTTAACATCACCATAGATCGTCTTCAACAGCGTTTTTCAAATAACAATCTTGAAAAATTCCCCGGACCCCCTCACTTGAACATAATCAAATATAACGTACGAGTGTGTTTTGAGAAACTAAATTTGGGTAAAAATTATCGGGAGAGGCTATCCTGGACCTCCTCTCTCTTTCCTCCCCAAGTTGAAATATAGCCTAAAACTGTTTTTATATCTTCATATTCGAAAAAATGCCAGGAGGTAGCCCTCCGACACCCCTTATTGCTGATTGAATATTATCTTTACAATTAATTGTATATTACTAGCACTAAGGTCTAGTAATATGAATATCCCTGCTAAACCAGAAGCTAAATCAATCTCTCTCTCTTTCTGCATATTAGAACATGCGTTTGAAACAATTAAGGAGCCGCCAAATGCGTACATCCTCCCAGTGTTTTGACCTAGTGACGTCCCTGCACTCGCTGTAACATGTCACGGTCATTTTCCAACAAAATTCATGCGATATATTTGTAATATCTGTATCTCAAAACCAGACTAACATAAATCTAACTGTCACTACTTTGCAGGAGAACGGAAAAATATTTCTCTGGTGCATACAATGGTGGGAACTCGAGTTCTTATTACACTGGTAAATTGTTATAAAGAGGGGTTTTTTTTTCTCTTTTTTTTGAATAGAATTACGTTGTTATGGTTCAGTTTGGAATAAGATTCTACGTACAATGCAGTAATAACCTGAAAGTCGCCATTTTCAGATTTACATCAGTCTGGTTCTGAGGGACAGATATTTTCTTTTTCTTTTCTGCACAAAGGTATTTCTTTATTTCAATATAATAATCATTCAATTATCAGAATCATTTATCATCAACACTTACTCAAAAAACACCAATTGTCTTAAACGGAAGCTAGCTGAATCGCGACTAGGACCACAAATCTTCAAGCGCGATCATGAATATCTCCTCACAAGTCATACCGGGCACTTGAAGCCAAAGAAGAAGCGAGTGCAATCGTAACGTCGTCGGAAGAATGTATTTTGAGTGTTCTTCATTACGTGTCGCTTCCATTGACTCTCTCTGGCCCTCCACACCCCCAGAATGGGTGCACCTTCTAAAGATAGAACAGCCTTCCCCGAGTCGATCTCGGAGAGAATTCGCTTTATGCCGAGAGCCGGTGAGAACCGACTGGCATTGTACAATCACGAATGACATCATGCTGAATTTAGGAATGCCCGGTGGACGTTCGCGCTGGGCTTAGTTTGATTAGCAGATGGCTTTAACAATTTTCATTTATTTTCTCCACATTACTCCTTACCAGTGGCGTACTGGGTCAAAAATGTGTACCGGGAAAAACACTTGACCAGCGCCTTGTTCTATTTTCGACCCCCCCCCCCCCCTCCCTCCCATTCACCAAGTTCAACTAAAAAATTAAACTTGATGAACTTCCTATCCGAGGAGTAGATAATCTTCAACGCCCCAAGACAACTGAAACTTTTGCGCCCCGCCCCCCCCCCCTTTTTTTGTCGAAATGAGAGAAAGTTTTTTACTTCCTTCAGTGATGTTGGAAAGAGGAGTGTTTTAGTGGGAGGGGAGGTTTCGAAGTTAGAACTTCTAAAAATTAAACTTTGGACGAGTTTTTTTATAAATAAGAAACGAGTAAAAAGAGGAGTTTGAAGGGGAAGAGGATAGAGAGCACTCCCTCGTCCATTTTTCGGGATCAAAAAGTTAAAGTTCAATTGTTATCTACAACCATCTTAATGAAGAGGGGGGGTCCGGGGACCTCCCCGGGAAATTTTTCGAGATTGTAGTCCCCAAAACGCAGTTTAGATTATCTCTAAAGATTATTCTAAAACTGCGATATCTAAAGATTATCTCTAGATTATCTTTGGTAATGTTAGGGGCTGAAGAGGTTCGATGATGCTCCCAGACCTATTTCGAAATTGAAACTTTAAAAACGCAATTGTGGATTATATCCAATTATTTTAGAAAGGGTGGTTGCCTCTTCCCCGAAATTGAAGCGATAAAAAGGCTATTAGACTATTTGCGGTGATATTAGGGGAGGATAGTTTCGGGGACCCACTCTCGGGAATTTTTCGAACGTAACGCGTTTTTCGTCGTAAAAACGCGACTGTAGGCTATCTTTGGTAACGTTAAAAGGACCGGCAATTTTTCGCAGGTGAAATCTTAAAACCACGACTATAGGCCATCTTTGGTAATGTTAAGAGGACGGGCCTCTTTTCCGAATTTGAAGCTCTAAAAATTTTGAAAAAAAAAATAGAACCGACTTCAAAATTGCTCTAAAAAGTGAAAAATAATTTTATTCTTTAAACACCATCGATGATACTTTTAAACATAATTTTTGAAGTTGGCGCAAAAACGATCGATAAAATCATTCACAGCCATAACTCAACTACAAGTATAAATTTAACCAGGTCCAGTTTCTTCACTACCACATGCATTACGCATTGATGACAGCATATTTGAGTAACGATATAAATGTTTCGTTCCTAAGTTTGGATGATTTTTTGATAAAAATATGAACGAAGCATGGTTACAATGGATTTTACTTTTTGTTTTTGCGCCAACTTCAAAAATTATGTTTAAAAGTATTATCGAAGGTGTTTAAAGAATAAAATTATTTTTCACTTTTTAGAGCAATTTTGAAGTCGGTTCTATTTTTTATTTTTTTCAAAATTTTTTTATTTCATTCTTTTTAGTGTAAATGTAGATATTTCAGTAAAAGTAAGAAGTTACCTAGTAAGAAGTGCGGCTCTATATTACTGTATTGCTTTAGAAAAGCCTTTATTCAAAATTATCATTACAATTACTATTAATGTTACAGTTATATGGCACCAAACTTTTATAACAATGAGTTTCATATTGTCGCGTAGATGAAGATAGCGAAGACAATGTGAAAACCAAATGAAGCGAATACTCGTTTGTCTCAACTCGAGATCTTTATTCAGAACCACGAATGAACGTTACATCTCCTTATATACAACTTGAAAAAGTGCTGGAACTTTCCAGACTTGAAAAGATACAGAAATTAATAGACCTTCGAGAAAATACGGGTAACAGTAGAAACGAAATTTTAGTAAAATTCACTTTGTCCTAGTCGGGATTTGAACCCGGGTTGCTCGTGTGGGAGACGAGAATTCTACCACTGAGCCACCGTTATCCACGGATGAAAAGAGCGAACTTCGCTACAATATGATTTTAATCATTTAATAGGGAAATTTACTGTTTTTTGCCCATAACTGTTTATCTAAAGAACAAATATGCTCAAACAAAGTAATGGGACCTAAGTTGAGCCATCCTCTATCCATTAAAAAAAGAATCATCAAAATCGGTTCACTAGGTGAGACGCTATGAGTGGACAAAAAAAAAAAAAAAAAACATACATACGGTATGAACTGATAACCGCCTCCTTTTTGAAGTCGGTTAAAAACTTGATTTCAGTTGACTTTCAATGATGTAAGGGAGAGGAGTTCCCGAGAGCTCTCCCCCGAACCCTTTCGAAATTCAAACCTTAAACAAAATTTAAGACGATCTTTAATGATTTTAGAGCGAGTGATAGGATCGTTCCCCAGGAAAGGTTTCAAGGTTAGCTCCTAAAACACAGTTTTAAACGAGCATTGGTAATATTAGTGGGCAGAGAGGTTCGGAATCTTTCCTTCGGAAATTTTCTAAAACTGAAATGCCAGGAAAAAATTGCAGACTATCTTCGATGATGTATTAGGCAGTTCGGGAGCTCCTCTCGGAAATCTTTTCAGAATTGAAGCCCTAAAAACGACCATATTTTTAGACCGTCTTTGATGATGCTAGAAGAGAAGGGAGGTTCGGGAACCTCAGGAATTTTTAGAAATTTAATCCCTAAAAACGACTATCTTTAGTGATATTAGGAGGAAGGGAGGGACTTATAGAATTTTTAGAAATTTAAGTCCTAAAACCGAAATTTTAAATGATTTTGGATGTATTAGGCAGTTCGGGAGCTCCTCTCGGAAATCTTTTCAGAATTGAAGCCCTAAAAACGACCATATTTTTAGACCGTCTTTGATGATGCTAGAAGAGAAGGGAGGTTCGGGAACCTCAGGAATTTTTAGAAATTTAATCCCTAAAAACGACTATCTTTAGTGATATTAGGAGGAAGGGAGGGACTTATAGAATTTTTAGAAATTTAAGTCCTAAAACCGAAATTTTAAATGATTTTGGATGTATTAGGCAGTTCGGGAGCTCCTCTCGGAAATCTTTTCAGAATTGAAGCCCTAAAAACGACCATATTTTTAGACCGTCTTTGATGATGCTAGAAGAGAAGGGAGGTTCGGGAACCTCAGGAATTTTTAGAAATTTAATCCCTAAAAACGACTATCTTTAGTGATATTAGGGGGAAGGAAGGGACTTCTAGAATCTTTAGAAATTTAAGTCCTAAAACCGAAATTTTAAATGATTTTGGATGATGGGGTGGTTGCGTTTCTCGAATATTTGAATGGGGCGCTCTCCTAGAAGCTTTTTGAAATTTAAGATCTAAATAAGTAATTTTAGGCCGTCTTTGGTGACTGTAGGCGATGTGGTTAGAGAACTCTTCCTCGGAATTCTTTCAAAATTAAAATTTAAAAAACACGCTTCTCGGCTACCTTTGGCGACCAAAAACGAAGGGGTATAAGGTTCAAGGACTACCCACTCTTCCGCTTTCTTCTCTCTTTTTACGTATTTGTTATTATTATTGGTAAAAATTAGTGGAAAACGCTCCCCCAGTTTTCTTTTCTAAACCCATTTGAGTGCTTTAGTTTTTTGAAAATGAAATTTTAAATCTCCATCCTGATATTTTTATTTACTTAAAATACAAGAGTTTGCGGCTCCAAAGAGAAGACTTTTCACATTTTGGAGTGATGTTTCTAGAATCTTTTTTCCCCCTCCACTTTATTTTAATTTAAACATCATGCCTCCTAAAACTCGGGATAAAGTTTTGGTTTACCTTCACGTTAAAACATTCAAACACTGAGAACTTATTAATTCATTACATTATTTAAATCTCGTTCACTAGTTTTTTATACTTGTTTTGTTATTCTATTTTAACTTGTTTTCTTTTTAAAACATATTACAGCGGCCTACATAATGCTATTATATTATTTATCTATTCATTTTTTATTGAACTAAATCTCGTAATAGGTTAGTAACGGTACGCTATTTTTTTTTCCAATCAAAAATGTTTGAAAGTATATTTCAGCGGACTTCAGTTAGGTAAATTATAATGCAGGATCTTGGATGTTTCTCAATAATATGCGAATATTTCATTTCCTTTTTAAATTTGGCAGAAAAAATACTTTTTGTCACTTTTATTCCTTTAGTTCATTATTACTATTTCAATTCTTAAAGATTGCGAAGATTTTCTTCTTTTTTTCTTTTTCTTTTGCTGTTTTTAATCACTTTCAGAAATTGGCACCTCCATTTCTGAAAAACTGGTGGATGTTGGCGACGGCCCTAAGCGCTTCTTCGAAAAAGTTTCGAAATTGAGGTCTTTACAAAACATTAGATCATCTTTAATAAAGTGAATACGGTGGTTCGTCCCCGGAAAATTTCGAAATTTAGAGTTCAAACATCGTATTTGGTGGCCATTTTTGATGATTCTAGAGAAAGGCATGCGTTTCAAAACTTTTCTGTGGAAATTTTTCGCATTTGAAGTCTTAAATGACATAACTGTATGCTGTCTTTGATAACTTTAGAGGATGGGATGGTGTTTGGGGACTGTCTTCTGGAAAATTTTCGAAATTGAACTGCTAAAACGAAATTGTAGACAATTTATTATAATTTCGGGAATTATAATTTCGCTGAAGGTAGGGTGGCTCCTCTAGTAAGTTTCTGAAATTGAAGTCCAATATGCTACATTTTAAACTCTCTTTTATGATGTGGGTCACCTAGGTGCTATCCCCTGAAATTTTTCGAAATTGAAGTACTTTAAATGGAAATTTTGGCGATTTTTAATAATGCTGGCGTAAGGCGTTGAGTTATATATTTGGTATCCCAATGGTGGTTGCCGCTGATTTTAGTAGACAAAATTGATTTTCGATTGATTTTTTTTTCTTTTTCATTTAAAGTTGGGAAAAATATATTTTTAGTCATATCTTCAATTTTGCGCCTGGAGGAAGGAGGTTTGGTTTCCCTCTGCCCCTCCTAGTTACGCCCCTGATCACGTTTTGAATTTTAAATAAAATTTATTGAGTAGTAGTGATATTTTTGCCGCCTTTAAAAAAAAGTAGCAGCAGCTGGAAGGGAAAAGGTATGTTTAAGTGTGAAAAGTGTCAAATGAAATGACTAAAAGAACAATCTGATCCTATGAAAAAGCTCAAATTTAACGCTATTAAGTTGAAAATGAGAAGTATAATACGCGCGTACAACAATTTTGTGTAAGCATGCGCTACATTTAATAATGATTTAAAAGAAAATATTTTTAACGGAAAAAAATCTCTTATTGAAAATTAATGGCTAGTACCTCTAATTTTGTTTCCCAATCTGCTGGGGGGGGGGGAGGAGTAAATTAGAGTGCCGTAATTTCTTCATGGGGGCACCGGCGCCACGAAATTTTCAATTTCTTCACTATTACAGAATTATGAACTGTTGAAAAATTTCGTAGCGCTTCTGAATCATGAATAAAAATAAAGGGCTATGCAGTGAAGGCATACCAGTTTTATTCATTTTTGTCTGTTAGTTATGATTAGTTATATCAGTGACGAATACAGGAAAGGAGCTATGTGTGTGTATGTGTATGAGGCTGCAGCCTCAATCTCCGTCCGCACTTAGTGAAACCGAAGTTTTTGCCTTTCTTTTGCTTCGTTGGAAGCGTCATCAAGACAACATAAAATTTTTTTGACCTAACCCCCCCCCCCCCCCTCCCACCAGGACTAAAACCCTGCCTTTGTCACCGAGTTACAGAGAGATGGACGCCGTACGAAAGTTAGATGTCCGAGATAAGCGCCTTGGTTCAAAAACATCTGGACGCCACGGCATTATTCAAAAATTTTAGGGGAAAGGTTTATAGTTTCAACTGAGTTCAAGTCGGTGCTGAATGGTTACTTATTTGTAAGATTCGCGAATTGATACTTCAAATTGAAAAAAAAGAATCCTCTGATGTCACTTTTATTTTAAAAAAAGGAGGGGAAAACTCCGCAGCCATTTTATTCCTTGGGTGAAATAGGTAGATTTAGATGGGAATGAAAAAAGCATTTTACATTAACGATTTTGATTAAACCGATGGATGGCGGTAACTTTGATTTTAAAAAGGGATGGTACGTAGTTTTATGATGTTAAGTCGTCTTATTTGTTCATCTCATACGGTAAATCTTATGGTACCAAGCGCCGCAATATCCGGTACAAAATTCATAAATATTAATAAAAAAAAAAGATTGAGGCGCCCGGCGCACCGGGAATTTTCCCGGTATCCCGGCGGCCCAGTACGCCACTGCTCCTTACCTATTTGCACAAAGATTCAGGATTGTCAACCGGCTGGCATTACACAATCACGAATGACATCATGAAGAACTTTGGAATGACCGGTGGACGTCTACGCTGGACGCCGTTTGATTAGCAGATATCTTAACAATTTTTGTTTCTTTTCTTCACACTACTGCCTACATGTTAGCATGATGCCTCATTATTGCCAACCGGATGGCCTTATAAAGCACAAAAGTCATCATGCTGATCTTGGAATGTCCGGTGGGCGTCCACGCTGGACTCCGTTCGATTAGCAGATGGCTTTCACAATTTTCATTTATTTTCTTCACACCACTCTCCACCTGTTTGCATGAAGCCTCAGGATTGTCAAATAGCTGAAATGATACAATCACGAATGACATCATGCTGAATTTCGGACCATCGGGTGGACGTCTACAATCATTATCATACGTGGAGGAACTTCGACCAGCTGATATCGAACACGCGACTCTATATCGGGAGCTCAACTATAGTCGCCAGTGGCCGGTAGACACTTTTGGTTTAGTAGCTATTTTTTTAATCACTAGTTGACACTTTATATGTTAGACATATGGATATTTACAACTAAAAAAGTAATAATAATAGTAATAAAAGAATAATGCAATTTAAGAAAAGAATATTGCTGCAATCAACAGTTTTGTACGAGTGCAAATGATTTTCTTATCCGTTGGTGATGTGAAATACCTCGTGAGGCTTTGAGGTCGTTTTTACATCACAAACTGAGTGAGACGTAACATAAATGGCTTGTTGAAAAGGAAAAAAAAATTAGTAAATTAATAATTATGTGTGGCCGGTAAGGCTTTTAGAAAGTGGGCGGTTGGATATTTTTTTTAGTCTCCAAAGCAAGACCTTGAATCGCCAGGTGGCAAGTGCACAGTATTTATTTATTGGTTCAGCTCAACGCCTTACCGATCAGGCTACCACGGCCCCTAGTAGTTAGATGCTTTATTACACTACCCGCACGGTACGCACACGGCTTTGCCCGTGGTAGAATATTAAAAGGCCATTTGGTTCGCCTGTACAGTTAACGTCTACTAAGCGCGATTTATTTATTTATTTATTTTTAAATATCTTCATATTTTTGGCAGGTTTGAAAACTTAGCACGTAGCTTAACAGAAACCAGCAGAAGCCTTAGACATATTTTAAAAGAGGAAAGAAGTTTCTCTTCTTTGCTTAGAACGCATAATAACACATTTTTCCAAAATTAAACACAATAAAAAGCACGTTGTAATTCGCAACTCCAGAGCTCGAATACGCTACCCTGTGGTGATTAATAATACTAAAGAAAAAGGTAAAATAGTCCATTCCACGTGTTTTCTTTGGGGTAAATTACAGGCTTCAGACAGTTTGTGGTGTAATGTAATTTCAGAAGAATAGAAAAGAAAGCTTCCCACAAACATGATGAAAAATTACTGTCATTCACTAAGCGTCAAAGAAAGTTGTAAGTTACGGCATGCGTTTGTTTTACTTTTTTCATCCGCCATTACACGGTGGCTGCATGCCCCCTATAGTTTGTTGGAGTTGCGAGTAGCAATATTTTAATAATTTTCTGAACATAATTCTATAAAAACTAAGAGAATAAAAGCAGACCACTTTTTCTTAACGGTTAACATATTTAAATTTAAACCTTTTTCAGTAAGAGAAAAGAACTTTGATGGCAAAAATAACTAGGTTTGTAAAAATGTTTAAAACAAAATTCAAAAAAATATATATATATAAATAAATAAATAAAAGGAACGAAACGATCAAAGGATTTAAGAGACGTAACCACAAAAGCATTTAAAATTTCACACCCGTTTCAAAAATAATTTCCATTTACCTTAATTTTTGAGTTTATCCTCAAGTTTAATCATTAAGAATCGTTTGGCTTGCTGAAAGTAAGCCTTGGACTTCGGTTTTTTTAAACGATTCCTACAGTTCTCCTAACGCTCATAGAAACTTCAAGCAAACTTCTTATGAAGAAAATTCCAAGCTTTTAAATGACCTACAACTTAAAATGTGAATGAAATATTTCTTTCCTATAATATCAAATTTAAGTGAAAAATGGGCTTTAAATTGGAATAGAAAAAAAAATCAAATTTTCGAAAGATCGCTTCGCGGTGCTTCGAACTAATTTGTGCCAAATTTCAGGAAAATTGGCAAAACGGTCTCTACGCTATGCACGTTAGAGACATCCAAACAAAGATCCTGACGTTCAGATTTATTATTAGTAAAGATGAATGAATACACAACTGGGTGAAATATACTACAGCATATAGTATATACAATCGGACCTCCATATATCAAACTTCCACATATCGAAATTTTCTATTTATCGAAATCCAAGCAAATTTCTATGTTCATTACATAGAAAAATTGTTTCTATATATCGAAAAAATCTCTATATATCGATTTTTTTTTCGAGACATTCGTAGATTTGTTTTTTCAATTTTAGACTGTTTGTCTCATGAAAAGTGAAGTTTAGGGGAGAAAATTATGTTCACTAAAGGTTGCTACGAAACTCATAAGGAATCTGGGGTTGAGGGGTGTGTAGATAGGTCGTTATTCCGCTCTGGAGTTCTTAAATACCCACAAGTTTATTTCAAATCTTAGTTGTAACCAGTAAAATCGGTTTCAAGTTATCCCCTTTTGTCAGTTGATTACCATTCCTAGTCTTTTTAGATTCAGTAAAAAATTATTCAAGTTAAGTAGATTTGATATTTTACTTTTCTCTCGATTACATTGTCAAAACAAAAATCCCCTAATGTTGCGGATAAAGTTGAATTATCGAAGGAATGAAGATGTATGAAGACGCAAAAATGTCATTTCTGTTAATGTTTTAATTATTAACTTTAATTTAATCCGATGCTCGTATAAATTAGAAATTGGGTTTCATACACGAAAATTAGCTTTAATTTTAATGTTTTAGGAGATTTTTATGATAAAATAAGATTGTTTCTATGCATCGAAATTTCTATATATCGAATTTTTTTCTCGCAGTTTGTTACTTCAATATATGGAGGTCCGACTGTATATAGTATTTAAGAACTGCAGAAATATGCATTAGGCCCTCCCTTTCATCTTGAGGACAGATGCTTATCTGCCTCTATTTCCAGGGCAATAGAGCAACCAGAGGAAGGTTTTGATGTAAACCGCTCCAGAACCCTTGATTTTTGCTGTTTTTCAGTTTAATTTACATTGAGAAACTACCATTTGCCGCCCTTCCCTTCCCTCCGTGGGAAAATTTAAAATAACGGAAATGTCATGCAGCAACTAACTGAAGTATTTATCGCTCAAATTTCAATAAATAATTGAATCGACTATTTTTGAAAGGGCTTAAGCCTCACTAATGAAGCTTTTCAGGATTCAATAAAAAGTGTTTATTTCATTGATAAATGAGCTAAATTTTGCGAGAATCTTTTACGACTCATCTAGCCATAAGAAGGACCATTACCTCACAGTAAATTATGTTTCATTTCTTCCCTTAAATTAATTGAAATGTTTTTTTATTTTTTTTTTATTTGGACTTATACCTCTCCTGTAATCAATAAACTGCTAGTATACTTTAGAGGGATAAAAATGCAAATCAAATGAAACGGATTTATTTTAAACTGATTTATGGTATTTAAAAATAATATTACAAAGTGACAAAAGTAATTAGTGAAGTCCGCACCCATAAAATAATAACAAAGTCTGATGTAAAAGAAATACTCAAGAATAAAAGCTAACAAACAGAGGAAAAAAATCAAAAGTTTCACCTTTTCATTAAAAAACAATCACATTCATCAGTTACATCCTCCATAGAAATATTAATAAACAGATATAAGTTTTTTGGTAACAAAGAAGATGATTTCCACTCCATGACAAGCTTTATTTTAGAATTTCTCATATTTCATCAAAAATTGAACAATATTTTTGATATGGTCTCCTTAATAAATTTATTGTTAATAAACATGCTGTAATTAAGAAATTTTAATTTTCAATTTCTTTTTTTTTTTTTTTTTTCATTTTAAATATTGTGGACTAAAAGTATTCTCTACACAGTGAAAACATTACGTAAAAAAGTGCATTAATTCTGAGCATTGTGATTGCATATGAAAAGTTTTGTGCAATTTAGCTGTACAGTGTGCTGTATGTACAGTGCACTTTTTGTGCACAGTTCAGTTTGCCCTTTTTGTGCACAAAACAGA
This sequence comes from Uloborus diversus, assembly GCF_026930045.1. Taxonomy (NCBI): domain Eukaryota; kingdom Metazoa; phylum Arthropoda; class Arachnida; order Araneae; family Uloboridae; genus Uloborus; species Uloborus diversus. Next base: position 13,503 of record NW_026557775.1, read on the forward strand.
GGTGCCAAATATGCTCAGATTTTGTGCACTTTTTTTGCACGGTTTCAGTTTGCACTTTTTGTGCACAATTCAGTTTGCACTTTTTGTGCACAAAACAGAGGTGCCAAATATGCCTAGATTTTGTGCACTTTTTTTTTTTTTTTTGCACTTTTTGTGCAAACTTTTCCTAGCTGGGTTCTTTTTCGGTTCTCCCCTTGTCCAGTTTTGTGAACCAAGTTCGATGTACACATTAATATGATTATAATCAAAACTGCGTTGAATAATTTTCTTGATATCATTTATTCCCTGCTACATAATGTGAATTTTCCTTTTTACTGAATAAACTGACAAAGGTAGTTCAGGCTGACCAGCGCTAATCTGACAGCACGAGAATATGCGATTGAAAACAGTCAATGAAATAGCTAGCCTTCAACAGTCTCTTGGTGCTCTGTCGAATAATATTTTAACATCATGAATGTGGAGAAGTCAAAACATTTTTCATCCTGTAGAACCGTTTTACCGTAGTGTTATTATTTGGACAACGCGGCAGCATATGCGTCACTAGAAGCGCACGATTTCCTTACAGTTTCTAGAGTGGTGTTAATAAAATCCATGAAAAACTAGTAAATTTCATTCCGATACTTTTCTGCCTTACCTTTACTTAGGCCAGTCATTTCGAATTCTTCTGGCGGGGGGGGGGGGAGGTTGTATACGCAATGCAATTTTTGTCGGAAAGCAATAATAACAACGCCCACTTATATGTAAAATAATTAAGTTTTCAAAGTTGGGACAATTGACCCATCCCCTGACTCCCTTAAATGACAGGCCTGCCTCTATCGTGGTCATGCTAGAATGAAGGCATTATTTGTATTTATTACATTACGCCAAAAAATCAAGTTCAACTATAATCACACAACGTCTTACTATTCCTTGATCCACGTTGAGAACACAAACGGCATAAATCCATACCCTTTCTGCAATAAACAAAAATTGTAGCCCCTAAATAAAGTGATTTGTTGTACATGGATTCACTTTCCTTCTACAATAGTCGACACCTCCACATAAAAATATTGTAAAACCACAGCTAACTCAATTTTGAAAAAAGAAATGTGGTTTACCTCCTTTCTGAAATAATCCATTCAATTGCTAAACGAGTCATTCCATATCGAATCAACCAACGGATAGTAAACCTCGGCATCTCAATGGTAGTATTAAGCATGATAGTGGCAAAAACAGAAGTTTTGATTTTTGGTTTGTTAGTTCTTTCAGTTACTCGTAGGAGAGTAACTGAAGAGTAACCTAGAGGCTCCTAGGAGTGAATCCCCTACTTTGGTTTTACACCGCAAAATAAGTGAAAAAAAAATGTAGAACAAACCCCCCAGAAAAAATTTATTGTTTTTGATGATTTTTTAGATATGTTAGGCAAGAATACCCCACCTCATGAGTCTCCCAAGTTGCTACCAATATTCATGCTTTTGTACTTTTCCTCTCTCTAGCATCTCAGAGAATGCTGACGGTTAAAAAAAAAAAAAAAAAAAAATATATATATATATATATATATATATATATATATATATATATATATATATATATATATATATATATATGTATATACATACATATATATACATATATATATATACATATATATATATATATATATATATATATATATATATATATATATATATATATATATATATATATATATATATATATATATATATATATATATATATATATATATATATATATATATATATATATATAATGATTCCTTCCTCTCTTGCAAAAAGTGAGGAAAAACGGTGGTAATACACTGGCCTCAAAAAGTTAAGGTACAACAGGTTTTTTGCGTCTGATTTGCAAATGAATTAATGTAGAAGCAAAAAATTTGGAGGTTATGTGCATTGAATAGTTTTTTATTGAATGCGTCATAGAAATTTGTATTAGTGTATTGCAAAAACGATTTATAACAAAAAAAAAAAAAAGCAATCTTTGCGGAACAGTCCATTCTTGAAGAAAACAGAACATCACAGTGTTATGTAGTAAATTGCCATAGAAACAATACAAAAATGGGTTCTAATAAGGAATATGTTCCTCCTAACTTGAATGCATTGGCGGCATTGATTTCCCATACTGTTTATGAAGTTGTTGGACACCGGAATAGGAAGCGAAAACTAGACACAGAGTAAGCCTTGTTCTAGAGTAACGACCTTGGAGGAGGATTTAAAGCAGCAACCTGTCTGCCAAAATAATCCCACAGATGTTTTATCGGAATCAGGTCTGGAGATCGAGCTGGCCATTCCATTCGTTCCAAACTGTGGTCCTCAAGATACTCCTCAACAATCCTTTTTCGGTGAGGTCGTGCATTTTCATCCATCAGAATGAAGTCACTACCAATAGCACCAGCATATGGACGGACATATGGATCAAAGATCTCATCCCGATATCTCAGACCAATCAGAGTTCCTCCATGGAACACATGCAGGTCAGTGTGACCAACGATCGAGATCCTTGCCCAAACCATGATTCCACCATCTCTATAACTGTGCCTTTCAATAGTGTTGTAGTGATGGTATCTAGTGCGCTGTTCCCTCCAGATCAGTAGACGCCCTGAATCACTCTCCAATGTAAATCCAGAATCGTCTGTGAACAGCACAGAAAACCATTGCTGCTGGGTCCAGGAAACATGTTCTTTTGCCCAGCATAAGTGGATCCTTCTCTGTGGTCCGTTGAGCGGAACACACGCAACTGGCCGTCTTGAATAGAGACCTGCTTTGTGAAGACGATTTCGCACCGTAGTCCCAGAGATTCTTCTCCCTGATGCTACAAAGTGGTCTGCAACGAGCTGCGGCACACTAGTGGCTCCTCTCCTTCGAGCCGAAAGTACCAGAAAACGGTCTTCTACAGGTGTTCTAGCTCGTGGTCGGCCTCTGGAACAGGTCTTCTGGACACAGAATCTTCTGATTGGTATTGATCCCAAAGCCGCTGAGCAACACTACGAGACACATTGAGACGTCTAGAGCATCAGCCTGAGACATTCCCATTTCCATCCATGCAACTGCCCGCCACCTTAATGAATCAGGAAAACGACGTCTCTGAGACATTTTCTAAACTCTATTGACTACTGTCACCGAAACTGCCAACAACAGTTGGAAATCAGCACAACTTACACACAAAAGTACGAGAGCGTGATATTTCCATTTTTTTTCCCTCACTCATAAAGATACGTTCTTTTCTACAAAATAAAAGTGGCAGCAACTTTTTTTTTGATAAATGGTTTTAAAGTTCGTTATTATCATTCATGCAAACGATGCATTTTTTTTGTTACTGCCATTTTTTCAATGGTGAGCTTTGAAAAACATCTTGTACCTTAACTTTCTGAGGCCAGTGTATCATATTTGGATGCAAGAGGTTATTTTTCGTAAGAATCTGCAAGAATAGAGTTAAAAGCTTTTTTTTTTTTTTTTTGTGGCCGCAGTGTTACACGCAAAATTTGTTCCTTCTCAGTGATAATAAAAATGATTTTTAAATAGCTTTTTCCCGAAATTCATCAATGGTTTGCAAGATTTTCAGAATAATAATAGAGAAAAAGCATTAAAAAGCAGAAAAAAGTTGCATGCATTTTTTTTCACTGAACTCACTTAGGAATCTTCCACAAATTATGTCACGCTTTGAGAGGGCGGGGGGGGGGTGAAGGTCGTGCCGTTGTGACTGTTTGTGACAGTGCAAAGGGAGGGGGCAACAAGAAGTGTGACACCACACAATTTTGTCAGTACAATATGTTAAGAAAAAATAGAGTGACATGTGACAGAGGTAAATTGAAGTGTGACACTTTGCGACGAGGTGGGGGGGGGTCATAAATGTTGAGAAAAGAAGTGTGACATAATTTGGGGAGTCCCTTATTGCTGCTAGCTCTTTCTTTTAGAAATCTTCAGCACTATTGACTGAAGAAGGCAGGAAGGTTTTATTACAAACAATTCCTTTTGAATATTTTCCTGAATCATTTTTTCTTTTCGAACTCTTGTATTTTCATGGCAATGCAATTTACTTTGAAATTTGCGCGTTTATTTCTTGCAAAAAACGATCGTTCAACGAATGATTTCATAATCGCATGATCATTCATCGAACGTCGAGTTTATGGTCAAATGATAAGTTACTGATCGTTGGTAGAATTGTATATCATTCGTTAATTTAATCTTTCTTAGGTGGTTATCGATTGTCATTCGTCACTTGATTATTCATTTTTATGTCTGGTCGAAGATTTTTTTTTAAATCTCGAAACCGAATTCGAGTATTAGAGTCACTCAAAAACCGGTCCTTTAATTATGAAACCATCAGCGGATAACCCATAAAAATAGTCAAGAGTTTGTTGTCTATTATTTCTCTTTATTTGCATACGTGAGTCTTCAGAACTGATAAGCCCCCATGAACACGGGTTCCCTCGCCCCCCCCCCTGAAATTTTCAATGGCGTAATCTGGGCCATGACCCCTCTCTCGTGGGCACCCTTGAGTTTCCAAAATATTTAAGGAAAAAAATCATCAGTGTAAATGAAACTGTAAATTTAAAAAATGAGTTAATCACAATTTCAGCCTCAATAACACTATCAAAAATTTAAAAAAAACTATTGATCACTTTCGACTGTCAAAAAATATCAATAGTTTAATGATTGACACCAGCACCTTGACGGACACACCTAAATCGGCAGCCGGCGGACATGGGAAGGCAAAACACATACATCAAGCACTAGGAAACCTACCTTAGTTTTCCAGTAATCCTTCGAAAAGGGAGGGAGACACAGAGAGATCTTACTTCTTCCGAGTTACTCAGCGAAGAGGCAAGCGCTCCCTTCTCCCGATTTAGAAGGAGGGAGCTATTTCGGGCTCCGCATCCTTGAAAGAACATGAAGACGACGGACACGTGATGACACGACGACACCGGTGAGCGTCACACGCCGGAAGGACGTCACGCAAACGCAGAACGTCACCGCTGGACGACAGGGCCTGATGCCGCATAGGCCAACTAGGCCTGGGTCTAGAGCCCTATCTCTTTAAGAGTCAGGGGCGGACTGGCCCTAAACTTTTAGTGTGGAAAAAAAATTCATGCCGGCCCCATACAAAAAAGTTTGGCTGTAGTTTTCCAAACCTAAAAAGTTTCTAGTGTGTTTTTTCAAAAAAAAAAAAAAAAAGGTTAATCCAGCAGCCCTGACCTCTCTCCCTTCTTGAAATACCAAGATTTTTTTTTTTTTTTTTTCAGAAATCCTTATTTAACTTTTCATTTCAAGCAAACTAGTGGGCAGATTGATTTAAACTAAGCATGCAGCAAACGCCCATAATATACAGATGATATTTCAAGGATCTAACTTTCTCAAAAATATTTGCAAGCTTAAATTGCTCTACGCAATAAAAAACCACTGTGAAAACTGTGTGGCTTCTTTGAAAATCCGCATTTAAGAGCATTTCGTTTATGTAAAAGTGAATAGAAATCTTATTTAAAACAAAACGTAATACATTTGAGGCAGTGAGAATCAAAGGGGTGTAAGTAGACATTTTCAAGTTTTGAGTAAAATTCGAATAAAGATTACATCCTAGGTAGGCTTTCATTGATTTTTTTCTAAATCATGCTGTACAGCGGCACCTACCAGGGCTGCTGGTACTATTCTTGCCCCAAGACAGAGGAGGGGGCCACCTACCATTTGTACTGGTTATCTCCAAATTTTCAATTTTTCCTCTTGCATCCTTGCTTCTCACTATGAGCGGTACTATTTACCCTTTAGAAAAAACTCTTTTTTTTTTTTTTTTAAGTCTTTTCTTAAAATTGTATTGTACGTATTCAAACTGATGAAAAAATTTATGTAAACCAAACGTAATATATCCGTTCAGAATGAATAAATCACAGATCATGAGACAGTGAGAACTGATCGGAAATATCGGATAAGCCCGAATTAATCTACAAAAAAAAAAAAAAAGTTTCGCCCGAAAAAGTCGCCATTTGTCTCAGTGAGAAAACTGATTTTCAAAGGTATCTCTCAAAATGTTATCTAGTGAATGAAATTTATTTGTCAGGTTCTAAGAACTAAAGTGAAAATCATGGGATATACACTTGGGGTGGGGGGATTGCGGTCTCCTCCCCGGGCCCTTGCTTTTAACGTAGATTTATATTGCTAATAATTTTAATACAGTAGTTTATATGCATGTAAAGATGGTTATGATCAAACTCCCCTCCCCTCTCCACAGAAGGCAAGTTCTGGCCGCGCTTGTGCTTTATGGTATATGTGTGGCCTATATTACATATTAACTTGCCTTTAATAATAATATTCCACTGACTCACAACGTTTTCAAGTAAGAACAATTTATTTATCAGCTTCCAAGATTTAAAGTGAAAACGAAGAAATGTATTGGGAAAAGCAATAAGATGTGCGTATTCTTTTTCGTAAGTAAATATGTTCAACTAGAGTTTAACCTACGAAGATGTTCAACAAAGTGAAACTCAACCGCTTAAACCAAAAATATAACTATTTATACTTCTATTGTACGAGTTTACATGCTTGCTGATAATAAATAATAATCGAGTAACGAAAGAAAGCACAACACAGAAATGGTCCGACTTAAACCTTTTTAATGACATAAATTAAACGAAATTAATGAAAACGAAATAATATTTGAAAAAAAGTTACTCAAGAGTAATAAACTAAAAATGACAAAAATAATATTACTCTTCAAGAACCAGTAAAAATGTTTTCATACCAGGCCCTAATTTCGTCAAACTGAAAAATCTAATAATAACTTTAAATTTCAAATTAGTGCTAAATTTTATCATTTTATCCGGAAAAATTTTATCCGAAATTTGAAAGTATGCTATTTAACGAATTTAAACATTGCATTTATCAATTTGACACTGAATAATAACATTAAAATTGAAAAGTATATGATGATAAGATTTTTAAAAATGTATACTTTTCGTACTAGTTGCAATATGGTAGTGCTACTTATGAATTATAAAAAGAGTTTCTGGGAATACTGCATTTCAGATTCGGAAATTTTAGATTTGCTTTTAAGATTGTAACATTAAAAATATAAGTAAAAATAGATACGTTATTTATATTAAAATAGGCAAAAACACTTAAAGCAATCACACTTATCAATCTAGCTAAGAAAGAAAAGTCTATAAACAAGCATTACAAATCAGTTAACAGGAAAAAACTTCAAAAATAAAGATTATTTGATGAAATGTTATTAAATACTTAAAATATGGTTAAAGAACCTAATATTTTTTTTTTCTTCTATAACTTAGTGTATCCCTTTAAAAGATAGGGAAACAAAATTTTACAGTATTTAAGGCATAATAATTACTTAAATTTTTCAACATTCCTTTTTAATTTTATCAAAACATTTCCTTCAAAGCATGTAACTTATTTTTTTTTTCCTTAAAAGTAATAGATTATGAATATCCGTTAAAGACTACTTGGTACTAAAGATAAAAATAAAAGAAATCGGGAGAAAAAAACACATTTCTACAACATTAATCTTTCTTACAAAAAGTCTACTTTGTTGAGCAACAACATCAATGGTATCCTCTGAATCTATTTGATTTAAAATGTCCTTCTCTACAGACATCAACATGAGAGTTTCTAAATTTTCTTGAGAAAGGGTTAAACAAAAAATCATGAGTTTAAAAATGAAATGAATTAAGTTCAGGAGGGCCATGCACAATATCCTGGACAAGCATACGAATTGTACTCAGGGCAGGTTCTGGATACCGGAACAAACCCTTCTCTCTCTTCTTTTTTTTTCCTTCAAGTTTAATTTGCCAAAGTTTTTTATTCTTCCAAATCCTAAATTTTATACCTAAAAAAAGGGGGGGGGGGAATGTTCTGCTGTCTTTGAGAAGTACATTAATAATCTTAGTTTATTATCTCTCTTCAAAAATTAATTACTCTTGAAAAAAAAACATAAAAAATGTGTGTAACAATAAGTGGATAAAATTGGTACAGTATTTAGGCTTTAAATTAAAATTAAGTACAGTAAAACCTGTAGAGTTGACCACCCTTGTAAGTTGACCACCTGTCTATCTTGACCACTAATGTACGCCAAATTTGGTTTGGAGTATTGTAAAAAAAAACTTTGTAAGTTTATCATTTGGTTTATTTTTTAAAACTTTCTTCAATAATTTTATTTTATTATTTATTAATTTATTATTATTGTATTATTATTATTATTTGATAGCTTTCTAAGAATGTTTTTAATGCTTTGATGACGGACTAGCATTTTACTAACTAAACAGCAGCACAAAGCTTATGCTGCTCTTTATTCTCCAAACTTGTTTTTCATTTGTTGTTCTATTTGAGATAGTTTTTTGTACTTCTTTCAATAAAATAGGTGTCAGTAGAAAAGTACAAAGTTTTTTCTTTCAGTTGCAATAGGTTGTGGCAATACTGGAATTGCGCTAAGGCCCGGATCTGTACATTTTGGGCCCTCTGCAACAAAATGGGTAGGGCATCTCCCTAGTGGCCCAGTGTCTATTTGTAAAGTTAATAAGTCTTAATGCTAGTTTCTTTTTTCTTTTTTTTTTCCTTCAATTTCTAGAGCCGTCAGCCCTCTTGAGGAAGTGAGCCCCCCCCCCCCCCCCCCGCTGCTAAAGAGCCCTTCTGGCTTATTTCGGTTGCAAGGGATTAAGATATAGGACATTTTAATTTTGTCTTTATGAACTGAGAGAGTCGAGCTTGTTGCTCTTTGGGCTGTAAGTGTTACATAAAAAGGCTTCAAAAAGAAAGTTTTGAACTTGAAATTAATAAAAAGTATGAAATATTAAAATGAATCGAAAAAGGAGGAAGCCAGAGAAAATTAGCTGGCACATATGGAATTTCTAAAACTACGGCGTCTAATATAGTTTAAAACAAGGAAAAAATAATAAAACTATTTGAATAGTATTTTTAATTATGGTTTCACTTTCAATAATGTTAAACAATGAAAGTTAGTTGAACAGAAAGAGTAATAAAGGTGAATTCCTCGAAAAATGAATACACGGTGCGAGAAATGACAAAAAATATTTCAAAAAATCATTACTGCCCTTTATAAGTTGACCACCAAAGTACTGCACCGCGAGTGGTCAACTTACACAGGTTTCACTGTATGCAAAAAATACCTAATATCGATTTTACGTTGCTCTAAAATTTGCTTTTTTCAAGGAAAAAAGGTAAGGGGGCGACGGATAAAAAATGTTGGAAATCACTGTTTTAATAATTTATACTGTTTGTATTTTTATAAATTTTATCTTTGCTAAACGAAAATAGATGAATTGGACGATGTTATACAAAAATGAGTTATCCAACAAAAATTTTCAAAAAAATAATGAGTTATTCACATAGGTTGGCAGATAAACTGATACACTGTGGGGATACAAAGACGATTTAAGCCAAATTCTATTTTAATATGCCATCTATGAAGTTCAATTTAGAACTCAATTTACTCAAAAGTACTGCTTGGTGGGTTGACCCATTTTTGTGTAACACCGTCAATTTGTTATAATTATAACCAATAGTTCAAGTTCTTATTATTTAAAGTGCTGATGACAAAAAAAAAAAAAAAAAAAAAAAAAAATTAAAAAACACATGATGATTAAAAATATTAAACTTACGTAAAAAAAATTCTTGTCACCGTTGGATTTAAAACACATGCAATCCCATTGAGCAGTCAACACGGTGTATAACAAATGACTCGTTTTTTTCCTCGCGAAATTGAGGAGTTCTCAAAACTATCTAATTGGTTGAGAAAGTCGTGGATCTATCTATTGCAAAGTGCTGGGAAACATAAAAAAAAAAGAAAGAAAGAAAAGAAGGATGAAAAGGGAAAAAAAAAGCTTTTTAGTAGACGTTTTGCTCCTATTCATTCTAATCTTAGGATGGCGCTTTTCTCTTACTTCATTTGAAAAAGGTTCAATGTAATCTTTTCCCAGACAGTCTCAGATCGTCTCAGATGGCCACAAAAAAAGATCCCCACCCCCAATAAAACTCCTTACCAGAATTCCAGGAAACATCAATCCCGAACAGATACGAGAGACACCCATGGACCCTGAAGGCTTTGCTTCGGACGAAGACCACCCAACAAAGACATTGTTTCGTTTTCCCTACGTAACAAGATACGGTAATAGTTAGGCAAGAACAAAGTAACGTCCTGACAGTGACCGTTGGAAAAGGAGCGGCTGTCCTCCTCTCCCTCCCCCCCACCCAAAAAAGAGCAGTTCTGGCTGCAGCCCCCGACACAAAAACGGCCAGCCTAACTAAGAACTTTTTTTTAAAATAAAATTGAGGAAAACGGCACGTACACATTGAATGCACAGAAAACGGCCCGAGTTAAGGACGGCCCATGTGGAATTTTCCACATCTCACACGTGGCCAGTCCGCCCCTGTTAAGAGTCTCAATGTTTTTGAAGATTTATGCCATAGGCGGCTAGTGTCCAACATGAAAGTGAGAAGTCAAAATAGGGGTTAGGGGGTGGCCCCTCTAAAGGCTTCTTCCCTCCCCCCTCCCGTAAAAGTGGGTTTTTTTTTTCTTGCATTGAGCAAATGACCTCTAAAAAAAGTGAAATATGGCCTAAAAATTAGTACAGATAGCCATCGTAGAATCCTGTTTCCTATTCGAAGTTCCATTCCTATGAAGCAACACACAATTCAGAACAGCTCATTTATTTAAAAAATTCAGTTTTAATTTTCGTGAAATAAATTAATTAACATTTTTCGATTTATCGTAGATTTTTAACCCTGAAAAGAGAGGGGACAAGGCTCCTTTCTTTCGAAAGTGAGGGGGCACTAACCCCTTGCCAACTCCCCCAAACCCACCCCCAACGTGTGAGTCGCCTATGACTTGTGCGTAGCATTAAAACTATATTAACAAAACGAGTATTTTTTAAATAATAATTAGTTAATTATTCATTATTCAAAAAAGAATATAATAAAAGGGGAATTTCTATCTATCCAGCCATCAGCGCATTTACCGTGAGGTGTCTCCGCGGTCAGTGAGGCTCCGATGGGGATTAAAATATGCACATGATAAATGATTTACACAGTTCTGTGGTAGATAAAAGGAACCCTAAAAAATCAGGGCCGACGAGAGGCCCTGGACTTGAGCCGGGGACCCTAGTGGGAAACTAGGGACCCCGGCTCAAGAGTCAGAATAGTATAATTTTAATAAGTTTGGGTGTGGAAGGTTGGACCCAACGACCAACGGACAAGGGGCCCGCCTTGGCTCTCAGCGGCCCTGCAAAAATGCATTCCAACGGGGCACGAAACTTGTAAATCAACCATTGAATTTTGTCAGAGTCTAGTGGCTTTCAAATTATTGTGGGCCATGGGCTACAACTTTTAGTTCGACCCATTAGTTCGAAATTACTGTTATTCCAAGCCAAATTTCTTTTTTGAGAATTGAATCGATTATTACAGAAAGGGCGTAAGTCCCATTTTTTGCAAAACTGGTATTACCATATTTTTTATGCATAGAAATCGAAACTAGGGTAGAAGGGAAGTGAATCCTGGAACAACAAAGCGCTTTATTTAGGGACTACAATTTACATTTTGTGCCGAATGGGCATAAGTCCCGCACTTATGCTGTTTCTGTTCTCAACGCGCAAGACGCGACGTGAGTATGGCATAATCATAGAAGAGCTAGATTTTTTGGCGTAATGATGTAAATACAAATAACACCTTTACTCTAGCATTATTACGGTAGAGATAGTCTGTTATTGAAAAAGATCGGAGTCGGGGGGGGGGGGGAGTAGCCCCTTCCTCCGACTTAGATAAAAAAAAATTTTCATTCAGTGGGCTTGGTTTTCATTGCTTTCCGATAAAATTTTCTTTTATACAGCCTTTACCCTTCCCCCCCCCCTTCCTCAGAAAAAATTGAAAATCATGGGCTAGGTAGAGGTAAGGCAGAAAAGTATCGAAAGGAAATTTGCTGATTTCTCAGGGATTTTTGCAACATCACTTTAGGAACTAAAAAAACTATACTTTTTCAATAATATACACGCTGGTCAAAATAAAAACAACACAGCAGGAGACTTTTTCTCGGAAAAACACTGATGAAAATTAATAAGATTGCCCATAACTTTCCTCTGAGAGGACATGCGTTTGTCCTTTGAGACCGGGATTTCGAACAGCAAAACAAATGCTAAACAGGTATAACAGATTATTGGAATGTGAAATCCCATCTCTTATGAGTGAAATTCCGAATTTACATCACGTTTCACCGTCAAATCTGCTGAAATCAATGAAATCTGTAACTGCTAAAACAGTACCCTTCATTTTTTAAGAGGACTTATCTCTCCCAAATTGAGATCTTGGAAAAACGATTCTACGGGATGACAAATGTTTTCAATTCTCAACATTCATGATGTTTAAATATTCGATAGAACACCAAAGAAACGGGGAGTTCTATCAAAAGATAACCCGAGCTGTCTGGTATATTGCATGCAGTTCTGCTTTAGCCCTGGCTTAGAGGCGGTAACTGCTGAATATTAAAGAAAGATTTCAGGCTAGCTATTAGGGCAGTCAATAAATAACGAGGCAAAGGCTGTAAAACAGATTTTATTCTACATTCTTCACAAAATATTGACCGAAATTGTTTAAACACTTATCTTTGTGGGAAGTCGCATAATTCCGCGCCTTCTTGAGTTCCTCAAAGATTTGGGATCGTATGGAGAAAAATCTGGACTATATACACTGCTCGACATTGAAAATGCAACACCAAGGAGTGTTCAAAAATTTATGCAAATTTTAGAGTAGACGTACATTACTGAGTTATGTAAATGATGTGAAATGCACAGCTCTTCGACGCACGTGAAGTAAGATATAAGGGAAGGAACTTGCAGAATGGGCAATATTCGTGTCGTTATTTCTGACTGGAGAATTATCGAAGAAATTTTGTTTTTTTCTTGGAGGATACGTGTAACACGAGAAAATGCCAGGCCGCCGTCAACAAAAGCACTTCCAGCAGATAGACGATTTTACGAGGGGTATGGTGATGGGACTGAGATGGGGAGGTTGGTCCGTACATCAAATCGCAGCTGATACCCACATGGATGCGAGCACGGTGCATCGGCTGTGCGAAGATGGTTGGAACAACGAAATGTGGTAAGATTGAGGGGTGCAGGGGCAGCCAGAGTGACGTCAGAACGCGTGGATCGACGCATCCACCGACAAGCTGTAGCAGACCCAAAAGTCACTTGTTCCTCGATTCTGCAGCAGGTGCTAGATACCCTGAATGTTCCCGTGTCAACCAGAACCATTTCCCGTTGCTTGGTCGCACGTGGTCTGCAATCACAGCGTCTGCTAAGAAGACTGCCATTGACCCAACAATATAGACAGCAACGTTTAGTATGGTGCCGGACTAGAGCGACGTGGATGACAGAATGGCGAAATGTCCTGTTCTCAGATGAATCCCGCTTCTGTTTATCCAGTGATAGTCGCCGCATACGTGTGTGGCATCGACGTGGAGACAGATCTAATCCGGCAGTAACTGTGGAACGTCCCACCGCACGACAACGTGGCATAATGGTTTGGGCGCGCAATTGCGTACAATTCCACATCACCTCTAGTTCGTATTCAGGGCACTATGACGGCCCAACCATACTTGGATAATGTGCTACGGCCGGTGGCAATCCCATACCTTCAAGGGCTACCTAATGCAATTTTTCAGCAGGATAACGCCCGACCACACAGTGCTCGCACTGCCAACATTTTCTCCAAGGCACACAGATGCTTCCCTGGCCACCATACTCTCCTGACCTGTCACCAATCGATCATGTGTGGGATGTGATTGGACGCCATTTGCAAACTCTGTCCATGCCTCGTTTAGAAGACGAACTGTGACAAATGGTTGAAAGGGAATGGAGAGCCATCCCTCTGGACACCATCCTCATCCTTATAGACTAGACGTTTGCCTAGACGTGTTTCTTCGCGTATCGCTGTCCGCAGTGGTCCTACATCCTACTGAGATGACACCGTTCTCGCTCTGTATTCTGCCTATCATTTTGAAATTAAGATCATTTATTATTCCTTGCTGTCTCTGTCTTTTTTCCAAATTTCATCACTTTCTGACCATTCCTTCTTGGTGTTGCATTTTCAATGTCGAGCAGTATATAGTCAAGACTTCCCGCTTAAATTTCTACAAAAGTTCGTTTTTCGCATTGGCTATATGTGGTTCCGGTAAACTTCCACGTGCTGTCATCTTTTTGCACGATAACGCTAGACCACACACAGTCAATGCAAAAAAGGAACTTTTGCGGAAATTTAAGTGGGAAGTCTTGAACCACATCCTTTTTATAGTCCAGATCTATTCCTATATGATCCTACATCTTTGGGAAACTCAAGAAGGCTTTGGTAAATTTGTCTTTTGTTTCTGTAACAAAAAAGTTATATGTTAGAGATGTGAGAACTATAATTTTTACATTTTTGATACAGGATGTAGCAAGGAGCTTAATTTGATGTATTTCGGCCCTCCTCCCCCTTATCCCCTCCCATTTGTTAGAAATTTTAAAATTCAAGTTTGCAGCTAAACTTTTGCAAATTGTCAAGGTGTATGGAAACAGTATCTGTAGCCTTGAATGTATACAGCTGGTGGAATTTATATCTGAAAGGATTAAAGATGTGATTCTTGCAAAAAATGAGGCTACAAAATATTGATATTGTTTCGTTTGAAAATGTTTTTTACCATTTTAATTTTAATATTCTTTTTTTTTTTTTTTTTTTTTTTTTGACTCAAGGTAAAGTTTTATCACTTTTAACTTTTGGATAATTCTGTATAAGATAATTTTTAATTAAGTTTATATGAAATGTTATGTGCACTTTTAAGTCGAAGAAAGGCGGCACGTTCATTTTAATATCTACTTTGCTCTTATATTTTGTTAGAATAAGCTTTTTCTCCAAACAAAAAAAGTATTCTATTTTTTTGAATATGGGTTTTTGTACTACCTCTTACTCCAAGACAGAGGAGGGGTTCACCTACCATTTGTACTGGTTATCTCCAAATTTTTAATTTTGCCACTTGCATCCCTTTGCTTCTCACTTCCTCATATGGCCTCTTTTGCCAGCCAGAGAAAAGTTGTCCATACTACAAAACGGAAGGGGGGGGGGTTAAAAACATGTAGTCTTCAACAAAACTTGTTATTTTCTTTTTAATGGAAAAACCCACTAGAAACTTTTTGGGTTCGGAAAAATAGCCAAAATTTTTTGGGTAGGGACGGCAAAAATATTTTTCTACAAAAAAAATTTAGGGTCAGTCCGCCCCTGATTTCCTTATTGGGGAAAATGCGCTGAATTTTTCGCATCAGATGTGTGAAATTGCCGTCCCCACAAAAAGTGCCGCCCGGGGTGGACGGCACATAGGACGGTCCTGAGCTACGCCACTGGGTTCACACTCACTATATATATATATATATATATATAATTTAAAGTCTCACTCGTAAGTGGCACACTAGCAAGTGTATGAAACAAAAACAACAAGAAGCATATAAGAATAATAACAATATAAATTGAAAAACAATATGAACTATAGAAGTTGAACAATATGAACATTAGAATGGGCAGTAACTGCTACGTTATCAAAGAGCTGGAGCAGTTGGCATAATATATTAATTTGCAGGTTTCTAAAGAGGTCGGTAACGTACATGTCATAGTGCATTTGCATTCTTATCATATTAGCAAGTAAACTTGCCAGATTGAACGTGATAAATTTTTTTATAAAAATTGACGAGTTTTTTTAAATGCTGACATGTACAAGTCCAATCCCCCAGCTCTGACCTGCAAAAAAAGAAAAAGCAGTCAACTTACCTATTCTGATAGAATAACAAAAACTCCAAGAAATCAGTCATCCATTTAAACAAAATCTAGTATCATTCCAGTTCCGACAGTTGACCGAAGGCTCAGCATCCAAGAAACGCCTCCCTTTTCTTCTAGTTCTAAGAATTTATATATATATATATATATATATATATATATATATATATATATATATATATATATATATATATATATATATATATATATATATATATATATACACACAGTCCAGTCATCTGTCAAAAGCCAGAATAACCACCTTTCGCAGAGCGGACAGCTGCGAGACGTGCAGGAAGAGAATCGCTTAGGTCCCTGAAGGTGTTCTCTGGGATGTTGAGCCATGCCGAATCTAATGCCGTGGCCAGCTGCGCTAGATTAACCGGTTGAGGATCCATGGCGCGAACAACTCGATCGAGATGGTCCCACAGATGCTCGATTGGGTTTAAGTCAGGTGAGTTTGCTGACCAGGGGAGGACGGTAAACTCATCCTGGTGCTCTTCGAACCACGCACGTACACTGGCAGCTGTATGGCACCTCGCATTGTCCTGCTGGAAGATGCCATCATCCTGAGGAAAAACAATGCGCATGTAGGGGTGGACATGCTCCGCAAGGACAGATGCGTACTTGTATTGATCCATCGTGCCTTCCACAATGATCAGTGAACCCAGAGAATGCCAGGAAAACATTTTCTAGACCATAATGCTCCAGCCTCTAGCTTGGACCGTTCCGGCAATGGTTGCAGGGTGGTTCTTTTCAGAGGTTTCACGCCTTATACGACAACGTCCATCTGTCCGATGGCGCATAAAACGCGATTCATCTGAAAACGCTACCTGTCACCACTCAGTGGACGTCCAGCTGCTGTACTGACGTGCAAATTCTAGCCTTCGTCGTCGATGAACAGCAGTCAGCATAGGTGCACGAACCAGGCGTCTGCTTCGGAGGCCCAGACGCAGCAATGTTCGCTGAATAGTAGTTTGGGAGACACTTTTGGTAGCCCCTTGGTTCATTTTGGTGGTCAGTTGCACAACGGTAGCCCGTCTATCTGCCCGAACGCATCTCCGCAACCGTCGTTCGCCTTTATCATGTATGGCCCGTGGTGCACCACATTTGCCACGTCGCTGATTTTGGACAGTCCCATTTTGCCATGCACGGTACACTTTTACCACGGCGGCACGCGAACAGTCCACAAACTCAGCCGTTTCAGAAATGCTTCCACCCTTGGCCCGAAAGCCAATGATCATGTTCTTTTGGACGTCGGATAAATCGCTTCGTTTCTGCATTACGCCAACGATTGAAATGTTTTCCGAAGCCCTCACACACCCTTTATATACGCTCAACTGCACTGTGCTGCCACCTGCCTTCTGTGATTGGTTATTTAACTCTGACGTGGAAAGTACGTGGTGGTCACATTAATGTGACTGAACTGTGTATATATATAGGTAAAAGTGGATAATTTTGTATCTGGTACGAGTACATAAGCAATTGGTTGCCAGAGCTAAATAATGTAGACGCACGCGCGCGGATACATCCGCTGACGTGCGGATACATTCGCCGCGGAGTTGCACGTCGCCCGATAACCGTAAAAGTTCTTAAATCTTAATATATAAAAATCAATGTCCTGAGATAACATATATACATATATATCAACGCACAGCCGAAACCGCTGAAGCTTCAGACTTGAAATTTGGCAGGCATGTCCGCATGATTACGAAAGTAACCACTAAGAAAGGATTTTTTGAAATCTCAATTAGTTTGGGAGCAACTAATTAAAACCTCTTAATTTCTGCGAGTTTAAAACCTGTCATTGAATTCAAATCCCTTATTTTCGAAGGTTTTCCTCCATTCAAATCATTATTCAGTACTTCATCTCAACTTTTGGTCGATAGCGAACTATAAATTTGATATTGTTTCTCACGTGGTTCTTCGAGGCTTTTCTCAAGTCAAATCATAATGTTTCTGTCTATTGTTTTCATTTTTTCAAAACTAGAAACGAAGTTTTTAAGAACATCATCACAGGCGGACTATCCTTTTGAATTTAGAAGAATGCAGTTTCCTGTTAAAGTTTGCTTTGCAATAACCATTAATAAGTCACAAGGACAGACATTAAAAGTAGCAGGGACCGATTTAAGAGAAGACTTTTTCACACGGCCAATGTTATGTAGCTTGCTCCAAAGTCTCATCAAGCAGCTTAATAATTTTAGCACCAGAAAAAAAAAAAAAAAAATTAAAATGTTGTATACAAAGAACTTCTTGCTTAAACATAGGTACATCAATAAAATGTGGATGGCCTGTGTTTGCAAAGATAATCACTACTTTAAAAGGATCGTTAATAACAGTTAAAGATCGGTTAAGGACAAAGGCATACATGTAAAGAGTACAGGGGCCCCGGGATCCTCCCCAAATTAGAAAAAGTAATAGGTAATAAGTAATTATTATAGGGCATTTTCGAAACTAGGTGCACCAAGCACTGTTAACCCCTGCTAATTCCATTACCCGAGCAATGCCGGGTACGGGAATGCTAGTAAAAGATAAAGATTAGGAGCTAATCTTTAGATCTTAGATCAATTTGAAACAAATAATATCTTTACTTCTAATTCGTTTTAAATTGATATTATTTATTTACATTGTAAAAATTATTACAAGATAGTATTACAGCCGCGCGTTCGGTGGATGTATTCGCTTCGGGCACGCGCATTTCGCGATGATCGTTCAAATTCTTACTGCTTACTTCTAATTTGTTTTAAACTGATATTATTTAATTAATTAGTAAAAGTTGTAAATAGATAGTATAAAGTATATACGCAAGCGCGTAAGGTGGATGCATTCGCTGTGAGCATGCGCATCTCTCGATAATCGTTAAAGTTTTTACTTTTCACTTTTAATTTGTTTTAAACTGATATTATCCTTATATATTATTTCTGCAGCCTGTTTTTTGTTCCTACGTGAGATCTTCCTCAATGCTCCGATTTCTTTGATTTACATCTCATTTTAAAGCTTATCATGCAGGCTAATGACGAAAAATAGACCCACGGTCGAAAAATTTTTTTTATGTCAAAAAAACATGTTTTAAAGCACCGGACTTGGTTAAATTTATAAGTATAACTTGCGCTGTCTCTGACAGAGCTGATTAGCTCGATCGGCAGAGCGTTCGAATAGTAACCAAAAGAACGAGTGTTTGGGTCCGGTCTGGACGAGCTGCATCAAAAGATTAGACAAATATCACGCATTAAGTGAACATATAACAACAACAAATAATACAAGTAAGGAAATAAAATAAATGAGATGGATATACTCCTTGCTGTTACGAAAACTTGATGCAACATGTGGCTATTATCAATTCTTAATTGTATACATATTTCTTTTGTTTTGACTTTAAAGCATTCGTACCGATCAGGAAGCTAAAACATAATGTAAGCGAAAATATAAGCATCAGGTTTAAGATTTCAGACCATGATGGAATTGTTTTTTGTTCAGAAAAAAAAACCCGTATACTGAAATGTAGATTCTTCTAATGACAGTGTTGGACCCTTTGCACAAATATAAAAAATTCTACCACAAATTAAAATAACGCTTTTCATTTAGTTTTAAACTATCCTTAAATATTATTTCTGCAGCCTGTTTTGTGCTCCTAAGCGAGATCTTCCCCAATTCTTGATCAATTTCTTTAATTTACATCTCATTTTAGAGCTATTGTGCACGCTAATGACGAAAAATAGACCCACGGTCTAAAAATTGTTTTTTTCTGTCAAAAATATATATATATGTATATATTTTAAAGTACCAGACTGAGGTTTTTGGTTAAATTTATAAGTTTAACTAGCGCTGTCTCTGGCAGAGCTGATTAGCTCGATTGGCAGAGCGTTCGAATAGTAACCAAAAGAACGAGTGTTCGGGCCCGGTTCGAACGAGCTGCATCAAAAGATTCGACAAATATCACGCATTACGTGAAAATATAACAACAATAAATAATACAAGTGAGGTAATAAAATAAATGAGATGAATATGCTCTTTGCTGTTACGAAAACTTGATGCAACATGTAGCTATATCAATTCTTAATCTTTTTTTTGTTTCGTTTTTAAAGCATTGGCTCCGGGCAGAAAGCTAAAGCATAATGTAAGCGAAAATATAAGTATCAAGTTTAAGATTTCAGAATATATATATATATATATATATATATATATATATATATATATATATATATATATATATATATACACAATGGAATAGTTTTTTGTTTAGAAAAAAAAAATCGTATACTGCAATGTATTCTTCTAATGAGTTTTTGACCCTTTGTACAAATTTTTAAAAAAATCTACCACAAATTGAAATTACGCTTTTCATTTAGTTAAACTATGAATATTTATTAGAATACAAAGTAAAACAAAAAAATTTTCTAACTTGATAGGTAAAATATCACTTTTTTCTTCTTTCGGCAAAAAAGTTACATTTTTATTACATTCGAAAAGCTACGCTAAAAAAACGAACTTCGTTCAACTGATTTTGTATTTTAACTGTTCAGTTAAACGATGAGCACATGCTGCCATCTAAGCTATTACGATTCAAGCAGCCTGAAATAACAAATTGTACAAATTTCCAAAAATAAAAACACTTCTCTTCAATATCTTATACATTATTTCTGTGGATTATTTTTCTGTCAGTGTGTGAGATCTTTCTTACTATTAGAAATTCCTCCCTGATTTTAAAGCTTATCGGGCCGGCCAATGATAAAAAAAGATTTACAGTCTAAAAATCAATTTTTTGGAAACACCCCTTGTTGTTGCAAAACCTTGATGCAGCATGTAGTTTCTTATGCAGATTTTTTTTTAAAGAAAATTTTTAATACAATTTATTTATTTATTTTAAATAAAGCTTAAAAGGATCTGGACTTAGTTGTTCGGTTAAATTGATAACAGGGTTCATACACTTTTGGTTAAAAAAAGTTCCCTGACTTTTCCAGGTTTTCCAGGTTGTTTTTTAGAAAATTCCAGGTTACTCGCTTCATTCAAAATTTAAGTTTAAATAGTAATATTTTCAAAATAATTAAAATTGTTTAAAGTAGCAATGCAGAAGAACTGAAATTTCTCCCCTTAGATTTAAAAAAAAAAGAAAGGATTTTTTTTCCTTTGTTTTCTCTGTCAAAATTTTAAGTTTTCTTTAAACATTTTGTTCAAAATTGTTTTAATTTGTTTACTATTTGTTGAAAACAGAGTACTTTCAACTTATTTTAGCGTTTCTTTGATGTCACGCGTAATATTATAGCGTTTTGCTGTAGTCCTGCAGCAACCTTTTCGCATCCGCTTTTGGTTTACAATACTTTTTATTTTCTTATAAGTAGGTTACACAAAACATATTGAGCAAAATGCAAAGCTAAATTTCAGTATAAATATGGTTAACTTGTTGCATCAATCGGCATACCATGTAATGCATAGTAACAAAAATCAACATCCGCCGATCATAGGCCAATGCCAATAATCTTTTTTTTTTTTTTCACATATTAAAGGACGCTTACATTAAAATTTCAAATTTTCTTTTCCAGAAAGTAATAGTTAATTTTCAAAAATTCATAACTTTTTGCACATTTAATGTTATTTTCAATGTTACTCATTGATATAAACATCCAATTCTGTTTCTGGAAGTTTAAGTCTACTTCCATTGTGCAAACGATCAAATATGGCGACAAAGTGAAAAATTTAAAATAATAAGTAGATTTTTGGATTTGTAGTATAAAAGTAGTAATAAATAATTAATAATCCTTAAAAAGCTACAATAAAAGCAAAATAGTCAGTATTTAGCACATAAGAGTCTAAATCAATTAAAACAAAAAATGTTATGAAGATTAAATTTTGCATTTTTCCAGAAAATGATTACAAATTATCCGGAAAAAAAAGGCACAATTTGTGTTGTTTTCGTTTGCATTGCAATTAACATCCAATGCCGTTTTCGGGAACTTAGGCACTTAAAAAGTCTTGTGTACTTCCATCTTGGGAATGACCAAATATGGCGGCTATGCCCAAAAATAAGAAATAGCTTTTTTAATTTGTCGCATGAAGACAATTAAAAAATAATAAATCTTCATGAAACTACAATTCATTGAAAAGTTTTTATCACATTTGCGTCCGAGGCAGTGAGGATAAGATTAAGGTTTAAGAACAAAATTTTTCATTTCTCAAGAAAATTATTTTAAATAACTATAGAAAAACAATTTGTGGACCATTTTTTGTTATTTTCATCAGCTTTCAATTAAAGAAAACATCCAATTCTGCTTTGTTTTTAGAAACTTAGGCATTTTAGGGTCGTATCTACTTCCATCTTGTGAATGACCAAAGATGGCGACTACGTTTCACACGTAGCTGAAATGATTTTCGATCAAAAAAAAAAAAAAAAAAACGATTTTCCCCGATCGACCTTCCCATCTACAAGTTTGTGCTTCCGAAGCAGTAAATTGTCTTCTCTCCTTTTGAGTTTGTGCATAATTGCTGTTCACCTGATTTTTTTTTCCCTCGGGACCTACTGAGAGCCAAAAATGGCGGCTGCTGAAGATTTTTTGGGTCGCCCTCTTTTTTCATTGCTTTAAAATTGTTACAATTTTTTTTAAATACATCGATAAAAATGAAGATTAGATCTCATAAAACCAAATTCCCTGGGGAAAAATTGGGAAAAGAAAAATTTTGTTGACACATTTGGAAAATTCCCTGACATTTTTGACTATGTCATTTTAAATGATAATTCTAAGTTTTCCCGAAGCGTACGAACCCTGAACCGAATAGAATGTTGTGGCAACCCATCTATAACTTTAGGCAGTAGAAAGAAATGCGTTCCCCTCACTGACTCCATGCAAGAAAATCTTCGCTCTTTTGGCGCATTTTTCGTTGTGAAAAAAACGTTCATTTTTCGATTGCAGTTTTTAACTGCCAGTCGGTTTAGATAAAAATTTACAATTTTTTTCGTGAAATCACAATAAAAACGAAGACTAGACCTCATGGTACTTAATTCCTTGGGGAAAAAAATTTTTGGAGGACAAAATTTGAAAACTCCCCAGACAACCACCTATCTTTAAAAGTTATCTACAAGAGATCCACTAGCCATAGAACTGGATATGAGCCAAATACAAAACATGTGCATGGGATGTCCGAATGTCAAAATTGAATATCCACCAGTGGTCGAAAGGTTGAAAATTTTTAACTTCCAGTGACATCCAAAATATCCAGACGTTCTGCGGCGATCTCAGAGATATGAAGGGGATATTCTGGATAGCTCATGCACATGTAGAGGATATTTCTTTCCTATTCATAGGATGTAATGTCCAGAAAGCTTTTGGATGTCTTTATAACTGCTTATAGATATGGATTTTTGATCATATAGATGTATAGGAGATATTAGAATCGATGTTTTATAGATTTCATGTTTTTAAATATATTTTAAAGCTGGAAACAAATTTACAGGTTTAAAACACGCAACTTTTTGTGTATTAAAAAATAAGTTATTTGGAAAATATCTTAAATTTGCTTTCTCAATGCAGTGACGATCCTTTTTACTGATAAATATGAATTAAAGTGTTATATTTGCAAATAACTTATTTATTGATACACAAAAATTGTGATTTTGAAACCTGTAAACTTGTCTACAGCTTTAAAATATATTTCAGAAAAATTAGTAATAAGTTTTAAATAAAGTCTTCAGTCATAAAAGTCATTTATAAACTTTTCTTCTTTTTTTTTTCAATCTTCAAAGGAGGAATTTTCATTCTATACCTACCCATAAAATATTTTTTTTTGCATACTGTTCTCCATTTTTTTCACCGATTGTCATGAATATAAGTGTTATATTTGCAAATAAATTAATTTATTGATATAAAAAAATTGTAATTTTTAAACCTGTAATCTGTTTACAGCTTTAAAATATATTCCACAAAATTTAGTAATAAATGAAGTCTAGATTCATAAGTTATTTACAGACTTTTCATTTTTCAATAATCATCAAAGGATGAGTTTTCATCCTGTGGGTACCTATAAAAGGAGTTTTTACTTTTTCGCATACTGTTTCAGACTTTCCAAGTAATTTGCTTTAACCAATTTTACAAGTTAAAAAGTAGCAACTCTTTGGTGTCGATGAATAAATCACCTAAATTTAGCATCTCTGCTAATAATAATTCGGAAAAATGTTAATAACTGTAGTTAAGTGCGAAAGCTTTAATACTTTAAGTAACTTATTTGGCACCATGAGTAAGATTTGTTCCTGATACTTATGAATAAAAGTGTTAATATTTGTAAATAACTTATTTGCTGATAAAAAAAAACAATCTTAAAACGTGTAAGTTTGTCTATAGATTTAAAGTATATGCCACAAAAATTTTAATAAAAATAACATTCTATTTACAGGCTTGTTCTATTGACTTGATGATCCTCAAAGGATGAGTTCTTATCACTTGTGCACTATAAAATGTTTTATTGCACAGTGTTACGATTTTTTCCAAATACAGTCAAGCTCGCCTAATGGAATAGCCAGTCTTCCACAAAAATTACTCTAATATATAATAACAGAATTAAAATAGACATAAATGGTTCTGTACATTGAAAATGTATTACATTAAGCAGGATATACAGTTAACCGATATTCTAATAGGCGGGCTCGACTGTATTTCCCCCTCCTTTCTGCAAAACGGTTCCTATTTCCTCTAAAAAATTAATTAATCTTAGTTTGCAAATTCTAGTTTTCTGAATTTTGAAGTATCATTTTCTTTTTGGAAGTTTTATACTTAATAAAGCATAATACTTAATAAAGTTTAGTTTATTTGATAAGTGTTCAAAAAGAATTAACTATAACACTAAAATATTATGATGAATTGTGATTAATGCATGTATAATCTGAAAAAAAATAATAGACAAATATGAAAATATTTATTTTGTTTCATATCTCTTAAAAGATGTCGAATTTCAAATCTGAAAACTGAACTTCAATA
The DNA here is from genome assembly GCF_026930045.1 of Uloborus diversus. Classification (NCBI taxonomy): domain Eukaryota; kingdom Metazoa; phylum Arthropoda; class Arachnida; order Araneae; family Uloboridae; genus Uloborus; species Uloborus diversus. The sequence goes on from NW_026557775.1 coordinate 38,275, forward strand.
AAATTTTGATATTCCTAGGCAAAATGACCTACCTTTATATGCTCCTTCCCCCCCCCCCCTTTACATGAGTTACACACAGCAATCTCTACTTTTTTTAACTAAATTCTACGTAGTGAAAAAAGCTTTAATGTCATCAAAATTACTGTAAAATGTTTTTATTGACTAACATTTAAAAAAATGCATACAAACAAAACATTACAATTGCATGAAAATTTGACGGGGACAAAACATCTATGTTTGTTTTCAGCAATCAGGAATTGCTTCTTGTTTTCACTTCACCGGTGAATGATGTTAGTCCTTTGATTTTTGAAAAGGAGCCTCGGGAGTACCACCGTTGACTGGCTCAGGTCCTGCTTCTCCAGCAAGCACGGTCTAAACCAGCAGCACTGACCACCAGAATCCGCTCCTGCTGTGCGGTTGCTTCTGTATCCTACACACACACCTTCAAACATACACACGTCTTTACGCACACACACGCCTTCAAACATTCACATATCTTTACAAATACACATACACAAAAACACACGCACCAGTACATGCACACTCATGATTGCAAAAAGCTTAATTTTAATTCAGGATGTCAAAAATTCAGGTTTATTATTATTATTTATTTAATTTTATCTAGTCAGGTTTTGATGTGCCGCAACTAAATTTTAACCACAACTTTCATGGCAGAACCTGTTGCTCTAATTTTGATTAATACTGGGAGAAAACCAATTTATAAAAATACTTATTTTGGCAATGCCAATGCAACATCTGGAACTTTGTTAATACATATTACAGCAGAAAAAAATACTTAGAATTTAATGCAAAAATTTAGAATTTCAATTACAATAACATCATGACATTTGGAATTATACTTGCCTGCAACTTAAGTGGACAGTGACATCATCACGACACACAGAAGAAAAACCGTGTTAACAGATAAAACGTCACACTTACTAGCTTCCTCACCCTACCTGCTTCACAAATAAGAGGAGATCACCACCTGTGTATGAGCTGCTATTGGCTGGCGTGTTTGATTCAAATGGTTTTAATGTTCCGCGCTGCTTCGCTCGTAAAATTGAAAATATTTAAAGATTGACAGAAATTATGACTAAAAAAGGTAGTATGCGTGGGTTCAACGAACAAATCTGATTTCTAAACGGTAGAGCGTAATTTCACCCGAATATCGGAAAAGACACAATGAACTATTTCCTTCATTTGGTCTCATCTTATTTCTCCATTGTCAAGTAAGCTTGCAGTCGAGTATACAATACTCAAGAAAATTGCAGCCATAACCACAATTGCAGATGTAACTGACGTGAAGACCTTTTCACCAAAAAGTCCAAACTGTTCCAAAATATTATCTCCCTTTTCTAATTTTTGTTCTGAAAAACAGCCAAGAAAACTTTTTAATTCAAAAAATGAGAAAATTGCAAAAAAAATGGACTGATGCTGCATAAAGCATGTGTTTTCACATTTGGAATTATTAAATTATAAGATATACTTACCTTATATGTTTGAATGTTAAAGGATATAATTTTAAAAGATGTCGAAAAACACAGAGAACAAACCATAAAAGAGAAACTACATTCATTTAAATAGTTCCTCCTGAATGTTTTTCTCAGTAATTTTTTCCGCTTGGTTTTTTTCTTCTCTGCTAAAATAAAGAAATAAATATTTGCTATCTTGTTTTCCATAACAATTTATGAATTATATATTTACATACTTGACAAACACAGAATACTGCAATAAAAAAAAAAAAAAAAAAAAAAAAAAAAAAAAAAAACTGGCTTGACAGAGAAGGAACATAAAAATGAAACTACATCAATTTTTATTAGGTAGTCCGCGGTAAAATGTTCCTCTCCGGATAGTTTCTCATTCTCTATTTTCTCTTTCATACTATAAAATAATTAAATATTTGCAAAAGAATAATTTGTATATGTTATTATGAGTATTTAGTGTCATTCTAAGTGCTCGGTAAAAGTGTATGTCAACAAGGTTGATGCTCTGAACTCGAACTAAGAGCTACTTAGTACGGCACTAGTGAAACCTACACATCAAATACATACAATGTGAATTTTGAAGCCAAACTTTTATGAGTAATAGTTGGCTAACTTGGATTCATATTTAATTGTTGCAAAATTTACAGCATTCAGAGACTTATAAAACATTACGCTAATTTTAATATGTTAGATTTTCCAAAAACTTGATACTTAATAACCGCGTCAAATCCAGAAAACTCATCTACATTCTGGCAGGACGAAAACACCTGAGAGAAAAACTTTACATATGCACTCTCATTAACCTGGCATTTTTAAACAAAACCACTTTTTAGTCAACAGTGGGCTGAGTTTTCAAGCAAATATAATACCATTTGAATTTAAATAAAACAATCGGGAAATTGAAAAAAAAAATCATGCCAAAAAATGCTTATTATTATGGAGGAGTAAGTGAGACACTTTTAATACATTGGTAAAACCAAAATTCCAGCATATGAGATTTCATAGCTTTTAGGGAGAAATAATATTAATAGTAGTGCTCATCTTGCTAATGTAAAAAGATGAGGTGCTAAAACATGAATGCAGATAATAAACCCAGCATTGGGTCTTTTTGTACCATTCGACAACAAGGGGAAAGACTAAAAATGCAATCTTTATCTTTATAATGCAAACACAATACTTCAAGCAATGTGTCAATTGTAAAAAATTAACAAACTGGATAGATGTTTTGGGGGAATGCATGGCTTAAATCGAATGGTTAAACTGAACATTCATGAACATAAAAATTTCTAGAAAATAAGCCTTAAACATTTCCACAAAACAACTTTAGAGTTTTTAATTCTTTCAGCAAAGTAACACAACACATGCAAAGAAATCTAAGTTAATACCTAGCCTACTTGCAAGATAGATTTTTATGTTTAAAAAAAATGAAAAGTTAACATTGTGGAAGAAATGCAGATCGAACATACACGAACAGAAATCAAAGTTAGGGTACCCTGTGAACTTAACTCCCTCATTAGTGAAAAAATTATCATTGAGTAAAAAAAAAAATACATTTACCAGAAACAAAGAAACATACCAATAAAGAAAAGAAAAACTTCAAAACAGTTTAATACTCCACTAAATTTTTAAAACAGCAAACAAAGTAGCAATGGCCGACATTCAAATCAAACGGAAAAGCGGTAGGTAACATACAAACACTTAACTTTTGCTGACCAACAAATGTTCTAAAATGTGAAAAACACAAAATCAGCAGCATCTGAAACACTTATCTGAGAAAAGAAAATAGCTATATTAATTAATGTAGTTACAGCAAAGAAAAGTATCCAGTACAAAATTGTTACCACCGAACTCACGCCGTATCGCGATCGCGATTTTGTTGATAAACAATGAAGTTTAGAAGAAGAAGTGTTAGTTTTCTCAGTTCACCACATTTTAAAAGGAAATAAATTATAAAAAAAACCTCACCTCAAATCAACAAAGACTTTAAATTAAAAGAATTTTGCCACAGAGACCTGAATATAAACAAATCAAGTAATATCCAAAAGTCAAATATCTAGCAGATATCCATAAATGAGACTTAGATGGATATTTTTTTTTTAAACATTCAGGTTATTGAACAGCCATCCACTAAGCTATCCAAATATCTATATCCAAAACATGTAGAAATCTGGATAGCTAGACGACTTGCGAAAATCCATATCCAAAACCTGGATATCCATAAGCTATCCGAATATCCACATCCAAAACATGTAACCGTTTGGATGTCTTGAAGATATACCAGAAATCCATATCCATAGACATAACCAGATATGGATATCCATCAGCTGTATGGCAAATCCAATGGATATTTGGATATGTCATGGACCTTTTTGGATGTCTAAGAGACATTTGTGGTTGTCTGGGTCCATGACTTTTCCCTGACATTTTTGACAGTATCATTTTCCCTGACAATTCCCGGTTTTCCCGGAATTCCCGGAGCGTACGAACCCTGTGATAAGTTTTTTTGGTAGAGCGTTCGGCTATAAATTAGCTGAACTTCAAGCCCGCTCTCTCTGTCTGATATTATATAGTTAGCTAATTTAGATTAATATTACACATTACATGTACTCATAACATACAACAGATAACACACATAAGGAAATAAAATAAATAAGACGGGAATGCTAGTTGGCGTTTCGGACTCCTTTATGCAGGATACAGTTAGTATTCAGATAAGTTGACTATCAATCGAAGGGTGTTTTTTTTTTAAAGCTTTGACTCCATTCAGACCACTAAGCATAATGTAAGCATAAAAAAGTATTATATTTAAAACTTCAGTTCTCAAGGGAATCCTTTTTCTGCTGAAAAAACTTTTTCACTGTATGCTGAAATGTATATTTTGCTCATAGCAGTGTTCGATCTTTTATGTAAATGAAAAAATACTACGCCAAAATTGAAATTACGATTTTCACCCCAGTAAACCTTTAACTTTTCATTCGAATACGATTGTAAAACATCAATTTCTACTACGCGATTTTCGGGGGAAGGGGGGGGGGAATGCCTTTTGTCTACGTTCAAAAAATTACACATAAAAAATGGACTCGGTTTAACTGGTTTTGGTTTTGAATTTAAAATGTTCGATTAAAAGAAAGATATATGCTGGCATTTACAGGGTTCGTACTCAATTTCAGAAATAAAAGTGAAGGAGTTTTGAAGGAGTAAAAGGAGATTCTGAAGGAGTACTTTTGGGCTATCCTTAAAATGGAACAGCCCAATGGAATAACACTTTTTTAAAACACATTCGATCCCCTTCTTCCTTCGTCACACTTGACCTTTCTCCTCCTCTTGTCACATGTCATATTTTTCATGAACATATTGTTTATAACTGTGATGTCACTTTTTGTCACCCTCTCTCTCCCCCTTGTCATAATTTCATGAATCCGTCTCCTCCTTAAGACATGACATCACATTGGGTGACCCTTTTTACTACATCATAACTATGATTTACTGAACTAAACAATTGTTTTTTTTTAACACAATCACTTAATATGGTGGATCTGCTTATGTATTTTTAAATATTTAAATAATAATTAGACAACCTGACATTTGCTACTATGGTGGAGGGAATAACGATCATCATAAAACTTTAAAAAATGTCCAAGCATCATTTAAGCATGGTTAACTTCACATATGAAATGTCTTAGTCATCTAGTAATATTTTCACCTTCAACTTTTATGACTCAACTATAATCAATTTGTTAATCATATCTTTATGAAAAAATAAATACTACATTAAAATCACCCTTGTGATGAAGTTAGTTGTCAATCGAAGTATTTTAAGTTACTCTCATAGAGGAAGATTATGTAGTCTTGAACTAAAAGAGAAGGAGTTTTGAAGGAGTTAAAACCAAAAAGAAGGAGTTTGAAGGGCCCTTCAAAAAAATTTCCTAAATGAAGGAGTATTGGAGGAGTTTTGAAGGAGCGTAAAAACCCTGATTTAAGCCTTAACCGTTAAAGCAGCCTGCTATGCAAAATTGTATCAATTCTCAAAAAAACAAAAAAACACTTATTTTAAATCTAATTGTTTCCCTAGAATGTTTGTGTCAGTTGCTACGTGAGATCTTCATCATTCCTTAATCCTGTTCCATATTTTTCGAATAATTTTACAGTGTATCAAGCTGGCTAATGACTTAACATAGACGAATGATTTTTTTTAGCAAAAACCTTTTTTTGCTGTTTTTTATGACACATTGTTTCAATGAATAGCATTCGAAAACGAAGGCACAACTGCTTGGTTGGTTGGAGAGTTGTGCTGTTAATCAGAATGGCATCAGTTCAAATCCGTGCCAGTAAATATCTCTTTAATGTTTAGTTTTTTTTCCCGTCAGATGCTCACATGGGCAGGACAGCATTTGCCACAATCCGTTTTTTCCCATGCACAACTACTGCTTTTTCACGAGTCACTCAGTCACACTTTTAATGATATTTATGTTTGCTTTGGAAAAAAAATACAACCAAAAGGTGAGCAATGATCACATTATCACAACCTTGGATTTAACAAGGTTTTGTTGCTGATGTCTTCAAATTACATGCCTTCTTTTGCGTTTACTTTAATTCATTAACTTTTTTGATTCTTCAAAATGTTCTTCGAAATTTTTAAAGAACAAAATGCCACATGAAACGATCCGAAGCAGTGCGGAGTTCTACACAGGTCGACAACAATAAGCAAATGTGGATTGCTCAAAAAAAAAAAAAAAAAGATATTGTTCACCTGAAATAAATGTCACAAATTTTTTTTTTTTGCTGTAGTTTAAAAAGAAAAAATTCGGTCCTTTCCTTGGGAATGCAAAACTTCCTAGACTTATCCAGATTTTTGAAAAATTTCTCAAATTTTTCCAGCTTATTTGGGTTTTCTAGGCGAGTCAACACTGATTAATTTTAATATTAATACGACCCCTTATCACTAACAATTTAAATGGAGACTAATTGCATACTTGGCATACTAAATTGCATACTAGGAAACAATTTGTTTTCCTAGTATGCAATGCAGGGTTGGCCGAATTGGACCCAATTGGGTTGGACCCAATGGGTTTTTTTGAAAAAACCCATTTAAAAAAACCCATTATTTAACCCACTTTTGGGTTTTTTAAAACTTTGTGAGAAGTTTAAAAAAATAAATTAATTTAAATACTTTCACAATTTAAACTTCTTTTTTATTTGTTCTTCACCACAGACAATGAACATAAAAAATGAATTTTGAGCTTTGATAGTATTTCTTAACTCTTAACGGCATTAAAAAAATACTTCAAAGATTTTAAATAAATGTGTTTAACTTTTTTCTTTAACTGGTCAATAAATAACTCAAATTCTCTTGACTAAGTCCTGCCATGTCTGATTTTCTCAATATTTGTAAATTGTACAGAGGAAACGACTCTAGCTAAAATGCTTTCATGTGAATTATTTTCTGCTAACCAACACGTCACAAATCTCGAATAAACACAAGGTAAATTTTTAGAAATAAACAGATTTTTCAAACGGTCGACAGAACAGGTACAGTATTTTCATTATCTTAGAAAAAAGTTTAATATTTCATATTCTGTACACAGAAATAGAAAAACAGGCAACATAAAATTCAAAGAAATGTCTTGATTAAGCTGTAATTCAGTAAAAAGGGATTAAAACTAATTGAGGTTCTACAGTAGTTTTGCATAACAAAATGAAATACTATAAAAGTAAAATGCAAAAAAAAAAATGTAGTAATTAAAAACGAACAATAGATTTTATCACTCGAGAAGTAACTTTGCCTTAATTGTTGGTAATAATGAAAATTAAAAAATCTGAAACTTTAACATTCTTGGGTTTTTTCGTCTTTCATACTTTTCTTCAGAAAACTCTGAATTTTAACTAGTTTTCCAGCTTTTTACCCGAAGATAATTTTTGCACTTTGTCCATATACTTACGCTACAACATGCTACAAATACCCCACATTTTCCCTAAAAAAAGACAAAAAAACCCACATTTCTTTTAAAAACCCAACTTAGTTGTGTTTTTTTTTGGGTTTTATTTAAAAAAACCCAAAAAACCCTGGGTCCATGGGCTTTTTAAAAAAAACCCGGGTTTTTGCCAACCCTGATGCAATGAGGAGTTTTTTCCATAACAACATATTTTAAATCTCAAAAAAATATTTTACAGAAATGGACTAGTTCTCACATTATTAAGATAATTAATACTTAAGTTTTTCTTGTAGTTCAACGGATATATGCGTTATTAAACCTCATAATATATGCTCCCATGAGAAATCAGTCACCATAATGAAGGACAACACAAGCGAAGTAAATAACAAGAAAGAGATTTATTCGATAATCTATGTACACAGGTGAAAATAAATTTAATTTGTAAAACAAGACATCACAACGGAACACAAACTAAAAACCGTCTCTCACATGACTTCCATCTCCATACTGTGGTTGGTGCTCTCCTGGAAGATCTGGTTGAGGGGACCATTGCTGTCTTCCACCTGAGCATCATGGGACTGGCCGTTGGACGTTGAGGGGAGGTCTTGGACCCCTGCGTTGTCATCCCAGTCGATCTTGAACCTCGTAACACGTGGGGACGTTGCCAGGATGTTCCTCTGCAGCTGATGAGAGGGAAAGAGGGTTTTTTAAGGCATGTTTGAAAATAACTTTGAAACAGACATTAAAAAGTGAAACCATTTAACATCAACAACGGTTCTTCAACCAATTCCGTTAGGTTTTAAAACATGTCAGGTGCTCCTTTGAGGCATTTAATATCAAAACTAGCTCAATACATGATTTTTTCAGTAATTTGATACTTTTTGGTCGATAACAACAGGCTGAAAGGCAATTTGGAATGGACATTTCTCAAAAGGGTAGAAAACAGCTGTAAAAACCAATCAAATCCATATTTCTACTGAATGGTCCTATTAAAAGGCTCGGGTAACATCAACGAGATTATTATAACAATTGTTAAATGGCTCACTTTTGATTTTGGGGCTAATGCATGGCATAAAATGGAGATACTGCTTTAACTAACAGGGGTCTGGCCAGAGGAGTTTTGGGTCCGTTAACCAGGGTTCATACTCAATTTGGTAAAAAAATTTCCATGACTTTTTCAGGACTTCATAAAATTTTTACACAGAGAGAATAGTACTATTTAATGTAAAACTTGTCAATTTCTGGAAATGGGCATTAGAAAATTTGTTAGGCGAGTACCATTACCTCATTGAAGCACTTACTAGTGACTGAAAAAATATCAGTGCATACTTCAGAAACTAATAAAATTATTCTTATTTGTCTTTATCATATAAATTCGAGCAAAATAAAATATAGTGAATGCAATACAACTGATGTTTAAATGTCTAATAAATGCTTAATAAATAGGGCCGAATAGTAATGAATGGGGCAAAAATTAAAGTCATTACAAAGTTTCCAATAATAAACTTACTTCATAAAAACGTTGTAATTTGGTGTCATTAATGCATCTAATCACCCATGTAACTTGACAGTATATGCTTTCATCAAAGTAAAGCCAAGTTTTTCAGTAAATTCATTTTTCTAAACCAAATATTTCAACTATCCACAAGGATCAGTTTTGCGAGCTGCATGTTGGGCACCACTGTTTTAGAGTATTAGAATTCCCCTATTTCTATGTTCTATTACCTGAATAAAGTCTGCATTTTCTAAAGCCTTCAACATATTAAGATAAAACTCTGGTAAATTTAATAATGAATTTTTTACAAGTAGTTGAAACGAACTCGGATGCAATCGAATTACACTTTTTGAGAGGGCGTGACTAAAAATCAAGAATATGCAAGTTCACTACTAAAGAACACAAAATATAAGAAGTGCTGAAAATAATGTGTAATTCAAAATTAGCGACGCCCCAGTAGTAAAATCACATTACAAAAAAAGGCGAGCAGCAGTTACAGAAGCAGATGAAATTGGATTTCAAAACTCGGATGTTTCTGAGATCGTTCAATTTATATGCAATATTACTAAATCACTCAATATTTCTAGCGCTCTTTTAGCTATTGTTACTTTCTTACTACCCAAGACATTTTCCCATGACTTAAAATAAATTTCCATGACTTTTAATGAAAATATCGATTTTCCATGACTTTTCCAGGTCTGAAACTTGTCTGTTTTTTCCCCCATGGCTTTCCAGGATTTCCAAGACCCGTACGAACCCTGATTAACGGACCTTTCACTAAAAATCCGATCAACCAAAACATACCTTTCACAAACATCTGATCAACCAAAACAGACCTTTCACAAACATCCGATCAACCAAAACAGACCTTTCACAAACATCCGATCAACCAAAACAGACCTTTCACAAAATTCTAATCAACTAAAACGGATCCTTCACAAACTTCTGATAAACAAAAATGGATCCTTCACAAATTATTTATTGAAGGAGCAAAACTAAAACCAAAATAAGGCATATTTCCAAACCGCATAATTTTTGGAACTTTTTTTAAAGTTAAAAATAATGAGGGGTCAGCTTATAGAAAATCCCTGCTATTTTTTCAAAAAAAAAAAAAAAAAAAAACAGCATTCTTCTGACCCTTCTGCAAACAATAAATAATTACTACTGCCAAATAAATATAATGCTTGTTGTTTGTTTCTTTGAAAGAAATTAACAGCTAAAAGTCGGTTTGATTTCAAATAATTTTGCTTGTTTGTTTTATCATAGCTATTTTGCAGTGATGTTGTTGTAAACTTCTCTGAAAAGGGATGTTGTTGTAAACTTCTCTGAAAAGGCTTGGTGTGGTCCTAAGCACTTTTCTCCCCACTCATGATTTAATCAACAATAATAATTTTATCTGCTTTAGATAGGGTTACCTACTTCAAACTTATTGCCGCTTAGGGTCTGGGTGACTTGCTTAGAAAATATTCTCATCATTTTGCTAGCTTGGCAATACTTTGAGTTTTTATGGGACGATATTTAACTGCTGTTTTGGGAGAAAATTATATGAGTTTGATTTTTGGATGCTAATAAGGATGATTAACTTAAAATAAACTTTTATTTTCTGTTTTTTTTTCTTTAGATGCTTACATTTTTAAAAATGCAATCTGTTTACATCCGATATGAGAATCATACTTTATTCTTTTTTTCAAGCTAACTTCGCTTTATTAGGATGCAAATAAATGAAAAATCTCTTTATTTTTGTTACAACACTTATTTCAAGCTTTTAACTTGAAATTCCATTTTCTTTTATGACTCAAATATTAAAATGCTGAATCCATGATCTATTTAATTTTTTGCTTCAACTGTGTCCACAGATTTTTATATGTTTATAATAGGACTCGAAAATAATTTTTTCAAAAATATTTCTTTTATAAGACGTTTTCATACTTTTGATGCCTTCACTTAGAGGATTGTGATCTCTTCACATCCGCTATGGGAATCGGATTTCTCGAATGTTTTATGTTTAGTACGCTTTGTTAAGAGGTAAACAAATAAAATCTATTTTTATTTTTGTTAAAATCACGGAGTTTATAATTTTTAATCGAAGTTCTGTGCTCTTTAAGAGTGTCTTGGGTCAAAAAGTTTTAAATGCTGAACTCCTGCCTAAATTTTAGTTTTTTGTTACAATTATTTTAAATACCATACATTTCTAGTACAATGTAACATAATGTAGAATGGTAGATAAATATTGATACTAGAGGAGCGCCCATCTCCCCCCCCCCCCCCAAATACTAGAAAAGCACTCAAGAAGGATATTCTCAACAGAAAACAGGAAAACTCTCAACTTCAAGTTTCAATAATGCAGTTTGCACCATCTCAAAATTCTAAAATTTGATTTTAACAAAAAAAATCTGCAAAATTTTTTGATTTTTCAAAAAATTATTTGATTTTTCACAAAAAACGGACCCTGTGACAAGTCTTGGACAGACCACTGACTAAAGTAGAATTTGAAAAGAAAATTAAAAAAAAAAGTGGTTCATTTATTTTGAAACTAGCTCAATTTAAATTAGTTTAATGCATAAATAACTAGACAATACTGCTAATTCAAAACAGAAATGAAGCAATGTATCAGAAGTTATTCTAACAAAAAATAGTTCCTGTCGAAAAATTAAGTTGGCAAAATGTGAAATTTTCGGTGTCCCTCCTTTAACTTTTTTTTAAAAAAGACACTGCAGGGTTCATACTCAAGTTCAGAAATAAAATGAAGGACTTTTGGAGGAGTTTTGAAGGAGTAAAATGAGGTTTTGAAGGAGTACGAATGGGCTGTCCTTAAATGGTGTTGCACTTTTATTCATCGTATTTGACCCCCTTCCCCTTTGTCACAAAATGTCACACTTCACCTTACCACTCCTCGTCACATGTCATAACATAGTGTTGTAACAACTGTGTGATGTCACTTTTTATCACTCTTTCTCTTACCCTTGTCACAATTTCATGAACCCGGCTCCCCCTCAAGTTATGACATCAAACATGGATGACCCTTTTTACATTGTCCGAACTGCGATTTAAAAAACAATTGTTTTCTTTAACACGATTGCTTAATATAGTACATCTACTTATGTATTTTTAAATATTTAAATAATAATTAGACAAACTGACTTTTGCTGCTGAGAGTGTGATGGAGGGAAAAGCAATAGATATATAAAACTTGAAAAAATAGCTAAGCACCATTTAAGCATGTTTTACTTCACTTATGAAATGTCTTAGTCATCTAATAATATTTTCACCTTCAACTTTTATGACTCCTATGCTCAATTTGTAAATCACATCTTTTTGAAAAAAATAAATATACGAAATTATTACATCAAAATCGTAAATATACCTTTGCCCTAGTGATGATGTTAAGTTGTCGAATGAAGTATTTTAAGTCACTGTTATAGAGAAAAATTATGTAGTCTTGAACCAAAAAAGAAGGAATTTTGAAGGAATTAAAACCAAAATGAAGGAGTTTGAAGGGCCCTTTAGGAAAATTTCCTGAATGAAGGAGTTTTGGAGGAACGTACGAACTCTGCACTGAGCTGGCCCAAGGATACTAAACACTTCCTTTATGAATTCCTTTAAATACCATTTGGGACATTCTTCCTTATTAAATCCACGATTAATCAACTTTGAGATCTGTGTTTTTTTTTTGGTAACAATCTCTAAGTTTTGAATTCTGTTAAGCAATAACAGTTTTTTCTTCACACATTTTCATTCACAATTACTTATTTGTTACACCAGTTCAATCTATATGAAATCCTTTCTGATTTTTCATTCATGCTTCAATTTATAGGTGACCCTATCAAACTTTCAATTTTCAGTCACGGAGTCACATATTCAATTTTTAAAAAACATAAAATTTCTTTTAAAAAAAATCCATTCTGTATCTATTAAATATATTATTTTTTTTTATATTCTGCCCATAAATGTTTTTTTTTCTACAGGAAGTAATCTGGGCAGTAGAGGATTAAATAGAAAAAACATACCTTGTCAAATTGAGGCACGGTGGGTGGGTTTTCCCTCATTTCTGGATCTGCATATTCGTTGTTGACATAATAGCCCACACGGATGAATTCTTTTGAACGGTAGGAGCATGTGAGGAGCACAACAGTCACCCCCACCGCGTCCTGCACGGGAATCTTTTGGGGATCTGGGGGGTCTGCCTGTGAGTGAGAGAAAACAAAACATTTAAAAACTTTACATTTGAGTCATTTTATAAGCATAGTCATGAATAGAGATTGGAATGGTCAGAAGAAGGGGGGGGGGGAGAGACCATTTTAGGGGAAAAAGGTCCCCCCCCCCCCCCAAAAAAAGGACAAATTCACCCATTTGTCTATAAATAGAAGATTTTCTTTCGGCTTTAATTTTCTTTTTCTCCTAATAATGAAATAATTTGAAGACATTCTCAAGAACTTCATGCCACTTCTGCTACTGGGACAAGAAATAGCTAGAAATTTCCAGAGTGATTCAAGCAGTTGTTCATATAGAATTAAAGTTCGGGTGTAATAAGACCATAAAGAGACCTAAATAAGATGTAAAACTGTCAGCACACAAAAATTATTTCTTAAAAATTTTAGGCAAAAAAAGAGGATCTCCCCAATCCTATATTGCTGCCAACAACGAAAATATCAAGTTTTATGCAAGGTGAGGGCCACAACCATGAGGCCAGTTTGGTTGTTAATACGTCATTAGTAAATGTATGCTTCATATATAAGAGGTTATTGCTGCACAATAAACAAAATTGAGGCATGTTACAGATAGAAACTCGAGAATCATCTTATGAAGTACACTTTGTAATTTTTTGACGTTATTTCCACCAGAATTAGTGGAGTTAGAAGCTGCTGTTCATGGGCGGTCGCCATCAGAGTTTGTTGATGGTGGGCATCATTGAAGCCATAATTTCTGTAATCATTACAATTTTGCTTTCTTGGAAACAACAAATTAGCCCAAATTAAAAAAGAAAAAAATTGCATGGCTTAAAATTTGGAATTTTTTTTTAAATTATGCAAAACTATACATATATATTGATAGTATGCTGTCTTTTAAATAATAGAAAAATATAATAGAAAAATTTGTTTTATTCTTTTTTACTTGTAGAAATGCTAGCATATAAATAAAAGCTTGCATTTATTTAAGGTTTTAACAGATATTTCAATTCTTTTTATCATTTTCAATTTCCCACAGCCCACAAATTAGATAAAATTAATACTTTATAATGTGACGACAAATGCTATAAAACTTCCATATGATTAAACACTCAATACAAGCTGAATCATTAGACACCATAATTACAAAATGACATTATCAGTGTTGCCAACCTTGGAGAAACAATTTGAGGAGCACCTGTGGTGAAATTTTGAGAAGCATTTAAGTTTTGCAGCTGGGTATATTGTATAAAAAACAATTTTAAAAAAAAATTAAAATGAATCAAACTGTTTCTGAGCTTTGATGGTCATTTTAAGCATTAGCATACAAATAATGACTTTAAAATTAATAAAACAGCTTTAAACACTATGTCCATGCTTAGAGAGTATATGCATCTTTAATTTCCTTACATGCATTTGCATATCATAATAAAATAGCACAATACACTTAAAATAAATTAAAATTCAGTAAAATCTTCAAAAGCTATATCTCCGGTAAGCATTAAAACTAAATTGGACATATGATGTTGGCTTGAATGGGCGTGGCAGTCTTCAGAAAAAAAAATCTATATAAGAAGGGTTGAAAATAATAGTCTAGAAAAAGGTATTAATGTCTAAGCAGTAGAATGGCATAGCAGATAAAAATTAGAGTGTTAAAGAATCGGATGCAATCATGCAATTGGATTTCAAAAGCTACATCTAACGATTACACAATTGCACACAGTCGCTCTCCAGCATTCCCCTACTAACAGCAAGTTACTTCTTTCTTTCTACCCAAGAAAGAACTATTGCCTCAGCAAAAATCTTGATGGGAAGGTTGAGGAAGAAGGGAGGTTGGGGGGGGGGGTATTTGCACGATCGATCGTTTGAAAGTGACTGTGAAATGGATGTGGCAAAACAATAAGTGTACAAGTCTTCAGCAAAAAATAAAATACAAGAAGGGTTGAAAATAGTCGTCTACAAAAAGTTGTAAAGGTCTGAGTGGTAGGATGGCATAGTAGACAGAAATGAGCAAGTGTTATGGAAGTGGATGCAATCAGATTTTGAAAATGCGTAAACACTGATGATTGCTACGTCATTCTCAAGCCTTTCCCTCTCCCCACTCAGGAAACTAAGTTCCTCTATTCTTTCTACCTTAAAAAGAACACGAAAGTCAGCAAAAATCAAGGTGGGGGGGGGGGAGATCTATTGATTGAATTGAAACCCCTTGGCCAGGAAATGGAAAAAATTTTAAAAAAAAGGAAAATTGCGAATCCGCCGAAGATTTTCATCCCTGGTACCGATGACGTAAACAATACTGTGCCGTTATTCTTTAACACAGATATCGATTTCGCGACATTGTGACGATATCGTATGTATGCCGCATTATGACGATTCCCGCATTTTGTATCGTAAACGGCATTGCATCTGCATCGTTTAGCCCAGTGCTTCTCAACCTTTTTTACTTTGTGGCACACTTAAGAAATTTCTAGATCAACGGGGCGCACTGAACTTAATTTCGCAATTGTAATATAGAATTTTTTTTATCATTCACTGATAAAAAGATGGGGGGGGGGGGGGAGCTTTTTTCATATGAATAAAACAATAACAAATGTAGTGTATTTTAATTTATTTAGAAAGCAGAAATATTTTGAATGTATTGAGGTTGATAATGAACAACAAAACTATAGCTATTTTCAGAAAATTATGCTTCATATGTTTCAAAGCATTTCTGTCAAACATGTCATAAAAGTGCACACTGAAATTAAACGATTTATCAAATAATGTTTCAAGAAAGAAGCAAGCAAGAAATTAAAACCAAGCTCCCAACTTCCGTTTGACACTAATTTTTGCAAAGACGTTTGATGTTCGGCTTTATGTTGGAAAGAGCTACACTAGTATTCTTGATCCAGGCTCTTTAGGGATGATCTCTTACAAGTGCGAGGGCTGAGTTCGCAAAAATACGTAGTTGAAAATGATAGCAGTACATCAATAGCAAGACAAGAGATAGAGAGATACTCATTTTTAACCAGCATCCAAAATTTGTCCAGAGGCACTTCGTTCAACTTAAGTTTAAGAGTACGGTCACTCTTGAGGTCCATAAATTATTCTCGCGTCTCAAAGAAAGGTCTAACTGATGCATATGCAGATGAAGAGAATGCATCGCGAATCCAGCCATACTGTTCCATATTACTATTCTTAAAATAGTGCTGGAACGTGTCCTAAAGTATGACTAAATGTTCTGTCTCCACATTCAGCAGCTTTTCTTCCATGTCATTTTCTTCACATACCATGTTGACGGTCCGTTTGAAGATGTCCAATGAGCCACAAACTACTTCTCTCCACAGCTGAATTTTTTATTTGAACCGGTTTTGCCCCCCATCCATAGATGTAACCCTAATTCTCTTCTTGTCCTTGCATCTTCCGATTCAATTTGTTAAGGTTTTCAAAAGTGTCAGCCATGTACGCTAGTTTTGCCAGCCAATATTTGTCTTGCAATAAACTGGCGTACTGCATTTTGTTTTTTAAAATCAAAACTTACCTCAATTCAAAAATTCTTGATAGTACCTCACCACATGAAAGCCAGCGAATCTCTGTATGAAGAAGGTGGGGAGTGGTGATCTGCCCCCATTTTTTCACAAAGTATGGAGAAAAGGCGAGAATTACGCGGCCTTGGTTTTATGAAATTCACGATTTTCATGACTTCAGCCAAATCTCTTCAGCTCATCAGGTAAGTTCTGCCATGAGAACTTCATGATGGAGGAAACAGTGTATGGTTTTAATTTCTATTTTACCAAGTCTCAGAACTGAGCTTTGAGAAACTACGATAAAAGGAAATTAGTATCGGAACTGGAAAAAAGGAAAACAAAAGTTAAAGCTGGGGCTAAAATTCCTAGAGTAGGGGACAATACTCCCGTTTGCAAAAGATTTAGAAAGAATTCTATATAATTAGTTGATTTCCTGGAAATTAAAATTAGTTTTCAAAAACTGAAAGTAATAGGATCACAAGAAGTTTAAAAGAGGTGGGGCAGCAAATCCCACCTCTCCCCTTGTTGGGTATGTCTTACTGCACATGATCGACAGGGTGAATCGAGAAGTTACAAAACGACACAAACGCTATTCGGTCGTAACTTTACTGCGGCACAACGGGTTCCTTATCGCGGCACACTGGTTGAGAAGCCCTGGTTTAGCCAACAAGTTCTGATATCTCCCTATATCCTCACACCGATGATGATGACGTGACCGAGATATGCCTTCCTTGAAAATTGGTTTTTAAAACCTAAAAACTGCGCAGGGCTCATAGCAAGTGGAAAAAATATATAGGAGTTTAACAGGAAAAATATAGGAGTTAGATAGCAAAATATATAGGAGTTTGGTAGCAAAATATATAGGATTTTAAAAGGAAAAATATAGGAGTTTGATAGAAAAACAATAGGAATTTCAAAAACATATAGCATCTAATATGTTTGTAGCCCTAAAAAAATATGAAAAAACATAAAAAAACAGAGATCCAGTATAAATACAATTCCAGAATGCATGAAGTCATAGCAATGAAAAGAGTCAAAGAAGAGAGAGCAAATGAATTTTTGTACCCACGGTTACTTATATGAATCCTGTTCGTTTAAGACAACTTTGATTCAACTAAGCAAAATTGTGTGTGCATGTTTTTTTTTTTTTTTTTTACGTGGAATTCACCATACAATTTCAGAGAACTTTATTAAATTTTTGGCCAAACATGATATCATAAGAAGTATACCGCCAAATAATCCGTTCTCTGATTCTTTAAAGAATTTTTTACCAAAACAGCATGAAAAAGCAATTACAAAATCCAGATTTTAGCTTACGTACTTCGGAAAATACATCTCTTATTGATTGCTAAAACTAAGTAATAATTAATTCGGACCCCAGTGGCAGAAACACCGCGACACGGCGACAATGTCGCCGCCAACGTCGGTCTATTGCGGACAGTTTTGTTCTGCGCTAAAACAAAAATAGTTATAAAAGTTGTCCGCAATTTTCAGAATTTTTTTCTAGCGATAAGGACGCAGGCATAAGCTCCTTTCTACCTTGTCAGCAGGATGCCGCGGGGAAAATTCTGCAACTTGCGGACATTCCTTCCCCCCTCCTTGCAGTAAGTACACAGGCTTCCCTTTCCGCGCCTCTTCTACCTTGTCCGCAGAAATATGCCGCGGGGAAATTTTTTTTTTAGAAACGCAGAGGGACAGCCGTTTTTCTCGGGGGGCTGCCGAACAACGTATTCTTTCGCACACCCCCCTTCGTCACTACGCTCAGAAAAGAATAGGAGAGCAAAGGCTTCAAGTTATACAATGACGCACGTGCTCGTTCACAGCTTGAGGTGGATTTAGGTGACACATTTGCTAAGAAACCAGTTTTTCAGTGGTCAGCAGATGCTTATGGGAATGTAGAACGTGCAGCCAGAGGGTCAGCGTTTGCCGCACGGTAGATTAGTCTCGCTTTCACTGGGAATTTTTTTTTTTCTTCTGAAAATGGCGTCGCGCGAAAAAGTTTTGTGTGGGGTTTGCGAATGCGAGCTAGTAAAAAAAAATTTGAGCACGCATTTTCAAAGACGCCACCCAAATCAAAATGTTAAATTTAATCAAATATGGGCTGCAAAAGGGCTTAAAGACATGTTTCAAAACGTGGAACTGAACAAGAAAAGACAGCTCGAACAGGATGAAAGTGGGGTAAATGAGCCCAGCGGAGAATGTGTTGAAAATGACGATAACGAAAATCAAGATCCTGCAGAAAACAGCTCAGAAGATCATCCTGATGATCGTCCTGTAAAGCGAGCTAGAAATGAAGACGGCACTATATCTGATGTCCTACAAGCTTTGCAAAGTAAGTGTCGAATAATTGTTGGTTTCTTTTTTCGGTTTTTCTTTTGGTATTCAGTAAATCTGAGTTACAATAATGCTTAAATTTACCAAATGTATAAGCACCAATTTTCGTGAGACTGAAAATTTCATAAATCCGTCGTTATCGTGAGAACTCAGTCTCAAGAAGCATTTTTTTTCGTTCCTATTTTTGGCTCTGTTCATACAAATTGCGCGAAATCGCCGAATTCTTCATTTTTGCGAAAATAGGTGTTTTTACACTACTTAAGTGCAATAAACTTATTGTGCAAAACGATAGGCAAAAGTTACACAACCTTTAATCTTCGGCAATGCACATCTGCGCACCTCCGCACCCGAACTTGCGCGGAGGGGAGGGGGGGGGGGACGACCGAGAAGGAACTGGAACACGCCTACCGCGGTAGATGGTTGGGGAAAACTCCCTGCAGTGTGAAAATTCGAGCTCGCGCGGGGCGCATTTATTATTTTCTGTTCACGATTTTTTCGCGATTTTAATCAAAACTTCGGGAACGTAAATATCGGATCGTTTAGCCGTCCTGTAACATGGGAATAGGGTGAAAAAATTCTTCTCTACAATATTTGTGCAGAATTTACACTTTACTGAAAAATAGCATGCAGCAACGATTCTTTTCGGAAAACATCCTGAATCCTAAACTGACCCGACATTTAACAGGGGTCTGTCCCTCCGTTTTTTGTGAAAAATCAAATAATTTTGTGGAAAAATGAATTAATTTTGTGAAAAAAAAAAAAAAAAATTCGCAAAAAAAAAAATTTGATTAAATGAAATTTTAGAATTTAGCGATGGCACAAACTGCGTCATTTAAACGTACAGTTGAGTGTCTTCCTCTTCTATGTTGAGAATATCATTCTGAGGTGTTTTTCTAGTATTTGGCGGGGGGGGGGGGGGGGGTACTTGCTCTCTCAAATACTAATATTTATCTACCATTCTACAAAATGTTGCATTATACTACAAATATTTCTGTACAGTATTTAAAATAATTGTAACAAAAAAAAATCAGACAAGGGTTCAGCATTTAACTTTTTGACCCAAGACATTCTTAAAAAAATCACAGATTTTCGTTTGAAACTTATAAATTCTGTGACTTTAATACAAATGAAAAGAGATTTATTTAAAGTTGATCATCCTTCTTAGCATCGAAAAATCAAACCTATTTAATTTTCTCCCAAAACATGTTAACATCGCACCGCATTCCGCCGCGGACCCATAAACCCGTAAAAACACAAATATTGACAAGCTCCTAAAATGATGAGAATATTTTCTAATCAAGTCATAATAAAGGTTTAACGCCAGACAGTAGGCAATAATTTTTGAAGTTTGTAAACCGATTTGGATCTGAAGCGATCTTTTTCCGCCCCCCCCCCCCCCTCCCCCCCACACTAACTATCCTGTCGCAGTTCTAAAGTCCATATCAAGAGCAGGGAGGAAAAGTGCTTACCAACGCCTTTTCAGAAAAGTTTACAATAACGCCCACGGCGCAGGCGCTGCTAATTAGCTGTGATAAAACAAATAAAATTATCAAACTTATTTTTAGCTTGTTAATTTCTTTCCGTGAAACAAACAAGCTTTTTTTTATTTTGGCAGTAGTAATCATTTATGGCTTGCTGGAGCATCAGGAGGGTGCTGATTTCTTACTTTTTTTTAATTGCAAAAGGGAAAATGCGTTATTTTGCTTTCAGATTCGCTCTTTCAATAAACAATTTGTGAAAGATCTGCTCTTGTTTATTAGAATTTTGTGAAGGGTCCGTTTTGGTCCAAATGAGTATACATAAAAATTTAATAATCTGATATAGACATTTAACTAAAACAGTTTTAATTTTGTTAATATCAAATTTAAATTTCAAATATTTTATTTAAATTTAAAAAATCTGATGTCTTAGCTGATATATGCATCTTAAATCTAGTCTGAATTTAGATGCTTGTGACTGAGCTATAGTTTGGAGACTGCTTTCCTTAGACTAGAAACTGTGCCAAATGGTTCTTTTTCCATAGAATCTTGGTTCCTTGGTTAATATATAAATATTTATAAGGGAAATTTTTAAATAATAATTTAACAATAGTATTGTCATTTTTACAAAATGGACTCTTTTTAAAACTTTTTTTAAAATTTCTTACAGACCTTTCTAAAGACTTTGAGGACTTCAAGAAAATGCCCAAACAGCAAAGTCAACCATCAGTCCCATCAGTCTCCTCTATAAGTGACTCAACTTTGACAGAAGAGGAAATTGAAATTCTGCTGAAGTCTCAAAGATCAGTGGCAGGTCTTATGAAATGGGCAGGAAAGTTTGAAAGATGCCAAGATGGAATTAGATGCCAAGTGTGTCAGTCAACCATCTCCTACGATTACAGTAAAGGAGATGACTTTACTGGTGAAAAGGAAAATATGCCACTTGCTTTTCGACATTTAAAATTTGATTTAATACGACACACAAAGACCTCAACACACCTTGAAAACCTAAACCGTCTCGACAGACAAAATTTGCAGGAAGAGCAAGATTATGAGAATGGTAAACTGGCAGCAATAAACTGTGCGACTGCAGCATATCTCAGCTATAAATTAGAGTCTTCATACAGAGATTACGAAACAATTATTGCTGAATTTCACAACTGTGGAGGAGAAGTTGGACTAAAAAATCATTCTAAAGAGTTTGCGCGAAATTTTTTATCACATACATATCAAATTTTGTCTAAAGAAATTTGCAATTTTATTATTTCCAACGATTTGCCATTCGGCATAGTGGCAGACAAAATGACTGCTAATCGCAGAAGTCGCCATATAATTGGATTAAGACTACCAATTTTTGACATAAATAGCAAACAATTGTTCCAATCCATCTATCTTGAGCACAGTCCAGCAACTGATTTAACAGGAAGTGGCTTAGCAAAGCAAATTTTACAAACGGTAGAAAAATTTGGCTTGGACTTGCCTTATATCCGTAACCATCTCGTAGGTCTTGCAGTGGATGGACAATACATCATACAAGATGTTGGAAAGCATCTTGAGAATAAGCTTGTGAAAAACGTTTTAGTTTCGTGGGACCCCATGCACAAAATCGAACTAATTAAGAAGCATGCTGATGCTCCCAAATTAGTAATAGATGCATTTACTTTAGTGCATGACGCAATGAAGAATTTTTCATCGGGAAAAAGCTTTGAAGCTCTTTTGAAATGTTCCGAACAGTTCCCAGATTTTTTTTACAGACCCCAAGTTTTTAAGACAATGAAGTTTTCGGCCCATTGCGAAACAGTTTTTCGGGCATTTTTAGCAGATTATCGAGTGTTGATATCTGCATGTGAACATGACCCTGATGGTTTTACATTAAGAGACAGATTAATGAATAAGTTGACAATGGTGAACATTCTTGCACTTTCAGATATTTGCTCTGCTCTTGGAAACACATCCAAAAAAGTTCAAGAGACTGATCTGTTGCCATGGGAATATACTATGCACGTAAAAAGTCTCACATCCTCTCTCAACATTATGGAGACATATTTTGATGAACTTGCAATTGCAGCATCCGAAAATGAAGGAGGTCAACAAGCCATTCAGATTTCAGATGCGTTATCTAAACTACCTCTGCCACTATTTACAAATTTAAAAACAGCATTGGAAATGTTTCCTCCATTAAATAGTGGGTTGTCTAGCACATACCATGGAGTTCCACTTTTTGAGAAACCTATTAGCTCCAAGATACTCAGGTCGCAACATAAAAATGATGGGAGTAATGAACTTGGAGCTAATTTCGCACACCTATCAAAGTATGTAAAATCATTGAATGAACAATGTAGTTTATATTTCCGCAGCGTGGAATCGGATGGTAAACCCACCTTTTTTTCAATTATTGAAAAGAGCAGTCATTTATTTAACTATGACTTTTTGGTTTATCCAAAATCAAATGTCAGTATAAATGATGCTCAAATTAACAGGGGACTCACGGAAGAGAGTTTTAATGACATTTTAAATATCTTTCCTTTTGTGGAGTCTTCTGCAGACCTGAGAAAAACTCTGTGGTTCGAGTTTCAGATCTTCAGCGAATGTATGATTCATTTAATACATAGAGTTGTTGTGGAGGGTGATGCACCAGACTTTAAACACCTGTTTAAAATTGCATACCATGAACTCAAAGAAAAAATCCCTACTTTTCTAAAATTAGTTGTTTTTGTTATTTCAATGCCAGTATCTGAGGCAGTGTGTGAAACTTGGGGGTCAGTAATTGATGTTGTTGGGAAGCATAGGTTACGCTCAAAAGATGGGACTGATGAAGAAGTTGGCACAAATGATAAGAGGGTTTTTGTGCAATTAAATGGTCCTCCTTCTGGGTTCAAAGGCACCAGAAAATTTTTAAAAGCTGTTTTATTATCGATGTATGGGACAACTTATCCTTCCCATTTCAAAAATCCCACAAGAAATGAATTGATGAAACGATTTGTCGTGTCCAAAGTAGTTAACAAAATTAATACCAATGCATCATGCTTACCATGTTTCAAATAAAATTCTTTAAAAAATGCTTGTTTAACGTGTGATTTATTTATTGAAATTACGCGCAAATTTTGCAGACAGATTTTGAAGTTCTGAAAGCTTGTCGCAGACAGCTTCAAAACTTTCTGCTACTGGGATTCGGACATTCTTTCTTCAATGTCTTAAATCTACCCATAGTTCTCAATATTGGTACGTCATTACTTCAATGCTAACACTAACGATGAACAGGGTTCATACTCAAATTTGAAAATCAAAAGTAAGGAGTCTTTAAGGAGTTTCGCAGGAGTTCATTTTATTTTTTAAGGACTAGTTTCCCGTTTAAAGATGTATTTTTTAAAACTTATTTCAGAAAAACTATGTACAACTCTAATATTATTTATTTTTGTTTTCATACAAAACATTGAACGCACAAACATACTGAATTTATACAGGGTTCGTACGCTCCGGGAATTCCGGGAAAACCGGGAATTGTCAGGGAAAATAACACTGTCAAAAATGTCAGGGAAAAGTCAGGGAGTTTTCAAATTTTGTCCTCCAATTTTTTTTTTTTTCCATTTTTTTCCCAAGGAATTAAGTACCATGAGATCTAGCCTTCGTTTTTATTGTGATTTCGCGAAAAAAATTGTAAATTTTTATCTAAACCGACGCTTGCACTTAAAAACTGCGACTGAGAAATGAACGTTTTTTTTTTCACAACGAAAAATGCGCCAAAAGAGCGAAGATTTTCTTACATGGAATCAGTGAGGGGAACGCATTTCTTTCTACTACCTAAAGTTTTAGATGGGTTGCCACAACATTCTATTCGGTTCAGGGTTCGTACGCTCCGGGAAAACTTGGAATTATGGAAAATGACATAGTCAAAAATGTCAGGGAATTTTCCAAATGTGTCCCCAAAATTTTTCTTTTCCCAATTTTTTCCCAGGGAATTTGGTTTTATGAGATCTAATCTTCATTTTTATCGATGTATTTAAAAAAAATTGTAACAATTTTAAAGCAATGAAAAAAGTGGCGACCCAAAAAATCTTCAGCAGCCGCCATTTTTGGCTCTCAGTAGTTCCCAAGGGAAAAAAAATCTGGTGAACAGCAATTATGCACAAACTCAAAAGGAGAGAAGACAATTTACTGCTTCGGAAGCACAACCTGTAGATGGGAAGGTCGATCGGGGAAAATAGTTTTTTTTTTTGGATCGGAAAATCATTTCAGCTACGTGTGAAACGTAGTCGCCATCTTTGGTCATTCACACGATGGATGTAGATACGATCCTAAAATGCCTAAGTTTTTAAAAACAAAGCAGAATTGGATGTTTTCTTTAATTGAAAACTGATGAAAATAACAAAAAATGGTCTACAAATTGTTTTTCCATTGTTATTTAAAATAATTTTTTTGAGAAATGAAAAATTTTGTTCTTAAAACTTAATCTTATCCTCACTGCCTCGGACGCAAATGTGATAAAAACTTTTCAATGAATTGTAGTTTCATGAAGATTAATTATTTTTTAATTGTCTTCATGATACAAATTAAAATAGTTATTTCTTATTTTTGGGCATAGCCGCCATATTTGGTCATTCCCAAGATGGAAGTACACAAGACTTTTTAAGTGCCTAAGTTCCCGAAAACGGCATTGGATGTTAATTGCAATGCAAACTATTGAAAACAACACAAATTGTGCCTTTTTTTTCGGATAATTTGTAATTATTTTCTGGAAAAATACAAAATTTAATCTTCATAACATTTTTTTGTTTTAATTGATTTAGACTCTTATGTGCTAAATACTGACTATTTTGCTTTTATTGTATCCTTTTAAGGATTATAAATTATTTATTACTACTTTTATACTACAAATCCAAAAATCTACTTATCATTTTAAATTTTTCACTTTGTCGCCATATTTGATCGTTTGCACAATGGAAGTAGACTTAAACTTCCAGAAACAGAATTGGATGTTTATATCAATGAGTAACATTGAAACTAACATTAAAATGTGCAAAAAGTTGTGAATTTTTGAAAATTAACTAATACTTTCTGGAAAAGAAAATTTGAAATTTTAATGTAAGCGTCCTTTAACATGTGAAAAAAAAAAAAAAAAAAGATTATTGGCATTGGCCTATGATCGGCGGATGTTGATTTTTGTTACTATGCATTACATGGTATGCCAATTGATGCAACAAGTTAACCATATTTATACTAAAATTTAGCTTTGCATTTTGCTTAATATGTTTTGTGTAACCTACTTATAAGAAAATAAAAAGTATTGTAAACCAAAAGTGGATGCTAAAAGGTTGCTGCAGGACTACAGCAAAACGCTATAATATTACGCGTGACATCAAAAAAACGCTAAAATAAGTTGAAAGTA